>NC_087204.1:82088503-82101634 GCF_015104395.2 Macrobrachium nipponense | reverse complement strand
ATGCTTGAGTAAGATTGATTATGGATCTCAGGTTTATGGCTCTGCATGTAAGACCTTGTTAGGTAAGCTGGATGTAGTACACAATATGGCATTGCGTATTTGTACAGGTGCTTTTAAAAAAACGTCTCCTGTTGAGAGCCTTTATGTAGACTCTGGTTTTCTTCCTCTTTTCATTCGGAGGGAGGAACAAGGTCTCCGATATTTGTCAAGAGCACTAACCTCTCAATCTAATCCAAATTTTAAGTATATAAAACATCCTGTTGACAGAGCACCAACTAAACCTACATTGCCTAAGCCCCTTGAAGTTAGATTAAACATAATTGCGAGAGTAGGTAGGCCTTATTCCTCCACTGGTTATGGAAACTACATTTTCTAAATTCCCTCCTTGGTGTAGGCCTCCTTTAGATATTTGCCAAGTTAGAGACAACAAAAAGATTAGCTCAAGTGTTCAGCTTAAAAGTAGCTTCTTGGCCCATGTTTCTGAGCATAGTAACTCGATTGCTGTATATACGATGGATCCCAAATCAGCAAATGGAGTTGGATGTTTCTGTCATCGTCGGTGAGAGAACAATTACAAAAAGCCTCCTATTAAATTCTCAATTTTTAATGCAGAGATTTTTGCTATTTTTAGCGTTTTGAAATTTATTTTTAGTACAGGTAGCACTGGGGACTCTTTATATTATTTATTGTGATTCCCAGAGTTCCCTAGCTGCACTCCAGAAGTTTGACGCCATCTAATCAACTCGTCCAAGAGGTGCAGGATTGGCTGGTCCTCCTGCATTCTCGAAAACGCATCGGTGTGAAGTTTTGTTGGGTTCCCTCGCATGTGGGAATTCGTGGTAACGAGCTGGCTGATACAGCCGCTAAGCAGGCAGCTTCCTCCCGGGCTTCCCACTCTGTGAGGGTTCCCTGTGAAGATTTTAACTTTTTATTAATCATTTTGTAGGACTAAGTGGCAGAATCACTGGTCACTTGAATAGTAATTTAAAGCTGAAATCGATCAGACCTTCTGTTCATCCCTGGTCACCTTCTGTTGGGATGGATAGAAGATCTAGTATAGTTTTAACACGCCTGCATATAGGGCATACTTTTTTAACTCACCGGTATCTTTTAACTAGTGGAGCAGAGAGGCAGGTTCCTCAATGCTCCAATTGTAATGTTGGCATTACAGTGAGGCATATATTTGTTGACTGTCCTCTTTATTTTAATCATAGACGTCGGTTTGGTTTCACCAACAAACCTTTGTCAGATATTTTAGGAGAGGGTGCTCCCGTAGAAGAGATTTTTAAATTTCCTAAGGAAATCCATTTTTTTATGATATTTAATTGAGTATTTTAATATGAAGTTTATTTTAATAATTTGGATTAATTATGTATACCTTTTTTAGTAAATATATCTTGATATATATGCGCTGAATGGCCTTTGGCTCCGGCGCGTGGCAAATGGCCACAAAATTTATAAATTCAATTAAATTCAGCTAAAACAAAAATTTTGCCATATTTCAACACATTCCCACATAATATATTAACCCAGAAATCTTACGCCAAAATGCAGCAGATTTGTGCATAATAAGAACAAAAACAGTAGAAGGAAATAAGAGAAAAAAAAATATGAAAGCATTCCGCCACCAAATTGCAAAATACAGACAGCAATAAAGAAAAATAAACAAAAATGCAATTGCGCGACAATATGTTAATCACCACAACCAATTCTTCTCAATTTTGAGATATGTGTTAACCTCGACCGATCTGTTTTTTCCTCTAAGACTACAAATCTGTTTCCAATTTTCTCTTCAATGACTTTGGAAGGACCTTCAAACTTCAGGCCTATTTTGTAATTTAGCTCATTTCTCACGTTAAGTTTTAAAAATACCTTGTCTCCGACATTGATCTTGGGATCAGATGATTTACTATTACTCTTCTGAACCATATCTCTGGTTGTGGATTCGAGATTACGGCTGAGACAAGCATGTCTCTCTCTCTTGCTGTGGATACCAACGCCTCCACCATATCCTCCCCATGATGAGGCATAGTTAGCAAATCAAATGTGCCTCGTGCTGGACAATCAAACAAAGCTTCAAATGCAGACATTTTAATTGAATCACTAACCATACTGTTAATACTATGTCTAACAACATTAACATATCTGTCCCAATTCTTATCATTACCACCTAAAAAGTTTTCCTGCGAGCCTCGAGCACTTTCCTGTTTGCTCGTTTGCACAACCCATTAGCCCTCGGGTCTGTATGGAATAATTGTTACTTTCTGTATCCCCATGACTTCAGGTAAACATTCCAAGGTTTTGTTCACAAATTCCCTCCTATTGTCGGTTAATAGAACTTCGGGTGAGCCATATCTGCAAATGATACCATTGAAAAACGCTATGGCTACTTCTTTGGCCATTTTATGCTTAAGTGGGAAAATTTCTACTATCCTTGTAAGTTCATCTATTATCACTAACAAGTACTTGTTCGCATATCTAGACTCACAAAAATTTTCCCAGGATATCCATATGTATTCTCTGAAAAGGTCTTCTTGGTATAGGATACGATCCTAATTTGCGTGAAGTTATCCTTGCAGGCTTGCATGTGTTGCACACTGTACAATTTCTCACAAAATTTTCCACATCTTTCCCCATGTTTTTCCAAATGTATTTAGCATGAACCTCATCATACGTTTTTTCTATTCCCAAGTGTGGACTACCGAACCTGCAAAGAACTATATCCAAAACCACCGGAATCAGGACTTTCGGAATTACGATCTGCGCCGTATCTTTCACTGGTTCTCAATTATTATTTATTTTTCCTAACCAATAGATTACCTTCTAACTCTAAACCCGAAAAAGGTAACTTATAACGTTTCCTGACTAATTCCCCTCTAAGAAACGCTTTTGCATCTGCTAGAATCTCGTCTTTATCTTGCCTTTGCTCTATGAGCAAAGGCAAGATAAAGACGAGCTATATCCCATTTTATAGACTCGCTAGTGACTTGCACAACTTGAAATCCTTCCATGTCATGAAAACTTCTACTAAGAGCATCTGCAACTACATTAAATTTGCCCTCTATATATTTGAACTTTGCATCAAAATCTCTGATAGTTAAAAACCATCAAGGTCTTTTAGGCAACAAATCAGGTTTATTAAAAAGATCTAATAATGGGTTGTGGTATGTAAGAACATCTACTTTATTCCCCATCAGTAACATTTTAAAATGAACCAAGCTCGACACTATTGCAAAGGCTTCTTTATCTATGGTAGCCATCAATTTCTCATTGCTGCCCTTTGTCCTGAACATCCTGCTATAAAAGGCTATGGCATGAAATTTCCCATCAAACTTTTGCATAAGGTAAGCACCTATACCTTCCTGGCTGGCATCTCTCACTAATGTGAAACTTCAAAACAGGAGAGTTTATTTACGCGTCCTTGAGCCTTTGAAAACTCTCTGACTGGGGTTCTTTCCATTGAAATTGAACGTCTTCCCGCAATACATCAGTTAGGGGAGCTGCTATTTAGAGAATGACCTCAAAGATATAATTACAGACTTAGATAAAAATTAGTAGCCTTAGAATTATCTTCGTTGTAATGTATGTCTGACATGTATTGTGAATATGTACCGTGAATATGGTTTTGTTTACCAAGTTCTGAATAGCTGTCACCTATAATCCTTTAATTGTCTGGAGATTGTATCTGAGATGATTGTCTTAAACCTTTAATTGCATCCATTGTTTATGCTTGTTTGGGAAGGTTACTCATCTTCCAGGTGTGTCGGATTCTAGGTACTAATCTCTTTATAATCCCTATCTGTCAGTTATACGAATCTTCTTGTATTGTCTTTTTCCTCATGTATGTCAGTTTCTGCTTAGTAAAGGACGTTTAACGTCGAAAGGTCTCGCAGATACTCCTTCGTTTATTTTTCCTTTGTGGTATATATCTTTATTAATGGATTTATCACGTTCCTAACTTTCGTGGTTCAGTTATACACACACACACACACACACACACACACACACATATTATATGTATATATATATATATATATAGTATATATATATATATATATATATATATATATATATATATATATATATATATATATATAAATATATATATATATATAAATTATATATATATATATATATATATATATATATATATATATATATATATATATATATATATATATATATATATATATATATATATATATATATATATATATATATTATATATATATATATATATATATATATATATATATATATATATATATATATATATATATATATATATATATATATATATATATATATAATATATAAATATATATATATATATATTATATATATATATATATATATATATATATATATATATATATATATATATATAAATATATATATATATATATATATATATATATATATATATATATATATATATATATATATATATATATATATATATATATATATATATATATATATATATATATATATATATATATATATATATATATATATATATATATATATATATATATATATATATATATATTATATAATATATATATATATATGTATATATATATATATATTTTAGTCGTTTCGCTTTTGCGAAAGACTGTTTGTTTTTCCTTACGACTGTCATTCGTAAGTATTCTGGTTCCTTCTTTCTCCTATGTGATATCTTAGTAGAGTGGTTCTTCTTAAAGTAAAGGAGATGATTCAAACGGATAAGTTGAAAATAGTACAACAACTTTATTCTGAAACTCCTTAACAAGAGAGACAGTTCGGTCGCGAGACCGTTCCGTTTTATCGCTAGAATTGAACTAACTTCTTAGAGCATCACGTTTATAGCGAAACATTAGCTATCTCAGCGATTCACATAAAAACATACGTAGTCCGCCGGCTCGGAAGTTACAAGTTTCCGGCGCAGGTTAACAGGTCAACCGCTTCCCATGGAAGTTGTTATGCAAAGTTATCAGTAATGCAAAACGATGACATTTCTAAACAAACTTAAACCAGGCTACTGCAGACATCGCATAGCGTGATCTAGATTTGCCTTGGTCACGTAGGACCCTCCTAATTCGCCAATGACCTCAGGTCATGGGTTTTTTATTTACAGATATGTAATTCTAAAATGTATTTATTACATTAGGCTCGGACAGCTACCATTCAAGCTTTGAATAACAAAAGTTACTTTAAACATGGTTTCTTAGTAGCGTGCTCGTAACATATGTTTAGATATAAACATAACAAGTGATTAAATGCATAAAAGGTTCTGGTTACATACCTTTTGGACATATTCATAAACAAAGATAAATGCATGGAAAAATTTAGATCCATGTTTGATAATAATAATTATTAGGTACCAAAAAAAAAACAAAAAAAATCAAAAGGTAAAAATCAAAAAGGTTAACATGCATACATGAAGATTATGGTAATAGGTAACCTGATTAAGAATAGCGGTTACTGGTAGATTATGGTAATAGGTAACCTGATTAAGAATAGCAGTTACTGGGAAACACAAACATGATCATGGATAATTGTTAAAGAGTACTTGTCACTCTTTGTAATAGGTGCACAGATTAATATATAGGGCTGGTATATTTTATTAGGTGCCCGAATAATACCTTTAGGAGTATATTAATATATATATATTGGGCTATAATATTTTATTAGGTGCCCGGAGATACCTTTAACTGTTCAAATGCAAAGGCGTGAGTCTTTGCTTGTCCTACATTTTGCAGCATACAGACCGCTTTTCACACACACACAATTCCAGACAATTTTCTTAGGCACCAAATGAAATGGCCAGTTTCAAGCGGCCCTGAACGCAATCGCCTTGAGCGCAACGGGTACGTCATCTGGACGGGACAACACGTTTCCTTGGAGATCCTTCTGTGTACGCCTCAGCCTACACCAAGCAAAGATGTTGACGGCGATAACCAATATGGCCGTCACGCTGACACGGCCAGCAGAACGTAGTAACGAAGATTTTCTCCACCTGCATAAGTCTGGTGACGCGTGGTTCATCTCAGCCAGTTGCGTCAAACGATGAGCCACCCGCGCGTTGTATGGGAGAGGTAGTGATGGGATAAATTGTAGACGCCCATGTATAGTTTGCAAATACGTCTTCTCACGTATTATCGTGTTGACTCCCTCTGCTGGTGTAGTTTGTAGATGTCCCCGTACAACCATCAGCTGCTACAAAGATTGGGGAATGCGCGGTGGTCCCGCCCCGTCCGGGCATACGACGTTGAAAACCGTCTTTGTCGTATCGGATCCAGGAGCCATTATTCATTCTGTATTGAACTTATTACTGGTAAAAGGGATAAAGTTTCTTCAGACAACCTTCGCGTGTATGAGAGAGAGAGCCGTTTAGCACTTGCCTAACTCACATGAATCCGTTGATATAGGATAGAATTCAAAAGAGTCAACTGTACAAACTTTATTATTCATGGCTTCTGAACAGTGAGTGAGTTTATCTAAGTCGTTTATGACTGTAAATGATTTCCTATCGAAGAAATCAGAACATGCCCCGTCAAATTGGATATTACTGGACTTGAGTTATTCGTCATGAAAGTAGGAAACGGTGATATTTTTGTATGATTGCCAAGCAATCGGAAGAATCAAAAGGTATGGTGATCATAATCCTATAATTTTCAACGCTGAGTGATATTAGGCTATAATAGAACTCTACCTTATGGGCGTCTAATAACGGAATATAACCTAGTTTCTCCCGTCCGTTCAACCAAAGTTAACGTCAGATCTTTAATAGGCATAAGTGTGGAGATCACACCCTTTGTCGCTAACGTAATAGCTTCTGCATAGTCCTTTGATTTCTCAATAAAATGTGATATTTTGACACGGATATGATCTATTTTTCGAACTATAATAAGCTAAACGTAGCCAACAAATGTTGAACTTCCATAATCTGATCGATATTATTAGAATGTTCGTTCAAACCAAACTCATTATTGATTGATTGAAGATAACTGGCTGCGAAGTTCAGACAAAGCTAATTCGTTTTGTGTTTGCAAAAACTCAATTCTTTTATTTTGATTATTTATCTTAAGGCGATTTGAAATTCCTAAGCTAGATTCGCAACAGATCCCAAGATGTTTAGTCCAGCAAGAAATAGCGGGTTTGCGGCGTTCGGAGATTATTGTGCCGCACAGCACCACATCAGCAAGTCCACGAGCAAGTTCCTCTGCCTCAGCGGATTTTATTTTGTATGTCATAAGACAACTTTTCCACGACGCTTAGGGTTTGAGCTAGCGAAATCTCTGAGTTAGCATGAAATGACGTTTGGTGCCTTTCCTTAAGCGAAATGGCAAACCTCATCAGGTCATTCTTTTAAGTTAAGGACGTCATCTTCAGGTAAAAATATGGCTTGCATATCCACTTCTATGACTATATTACTCGGACACAATAAAAATGTCTTCCGTTCTTTCGATAATCGAGCCATGATTAAATTCTATTTCTTTCGTCTTAGCGCTCTTTCCATACAACAAAGATGTCTGAACACACAATATCACTCTTAACAATAACAGATTCATTTTTGGAAACCTGCAATGAGTAAAATATATGTATAACTCATGTTAAAGAATATGTTACATCAAATATGATATATATTATATATATATATATATATATATATATTATATATATATATATATTATATATATATATATATAGATATATATATATAAATTATTATACAAGTTTCATAATACAACGATTTTTTCCCTCACTCCATCTACCTTTCTTTAGATTCTGATATGTGCCAATGGAACTATTCTCCATATCAGTGGGGTTGGATACATTTTGAACCCTAAATCTATTGGCCGTTAATGTTTCTAAAATGTTAAACGGGTCTTCAAACTTAGGTGTCAATTTGTAATTTGAAGCCTTTACGTACGTATACTTGTATGTATACCTGATCGCCCACGGCATATGTTCTAGTTGGCTTAGCTAGTTTATCATGATTTCTTTTCATTATAATTTGTGCTTCTTCTAGATTCTTACGAAGTATATTATATTGACTTATGCTTGCATCCATAACATCCTTTAGAGGATTTGATAAATTAATTGTAGGCATTAATATCATGGAAAAGGTGTTCTAGCTGGGATAACCGTACAGTGCCTCGTGCGGTGTCATTTAATAGACACATGATATGAGTGATTAAGTGTGCTTAGTACCGCAGGTATGGCAATGTCCCAGTTGGGGTCTGCCCCCCCTAAGGTGACCCTTAAAATGTTTAAAACCTTAAAATTACGATTTGCCCTTTCCACTAGCCCATTAGACTCTGGGTGATAGATCATGGTATTGATTTTCTTTATGCAAAGGAATTCGCACAAGGAGTTAAGGAAATGATTATTTTGAACTCCCCGCCCGAGTCTGATATATGGTGTGTGGAATTCCATGTTTACCAAATGTAGCACTCGTAAACTTTCTAGCGCACTCGACTGCGGTTTTTGTTTTAAGCGCTATCAGTTCTGTATATCGAGTCAAGGCATCTATGATTACTAGAGTGCTTATTTCCCTCTGTCTGACTCGTAAAAATAAAATCCTGTTAATAATCTAAGTGTACTCTTTCAAAGGGTTGATTTGGCACGGTGTAAGCCCTAGCTGACAGGTGTCTTCGTGTGCCCTTTGTAGTTCTTGACAAGTGCGACAATTTTGCTATGTGCTTTTTTATATTTGTAAGCATCGTATGCCATAAAATAAAGATTTGGCTTTCTGTGACATTAGGGGAATAACCGGGTTGTCCATGCAACCATTTTAAGACAGTGGGTATGATGAGATAGGTACCACCACCTGGTTGTTATTCAACTGTGGTGTGTTGCGGGTTTTCCTCGTCACGGATCTACACAGGATATTATCTTTGATTATATAATTCTGCTGCTTATACTTTATATATTCCTTTTCCTTCGGATTTCCGTTTAACGCAATTATGATTTTTTCTATTTGTGATCTTTCCTTTGTTCCGTCTGTAATAGTTCAGCACTCCAGCCCAGATCTTCCTGCTCAGAATATAGTTTTAACAATGGGCGCGAGGTTGAGATATCTATTAATTCAGCTAATGGCTCGGTACAAGATGAAGGAGGGGTTGCGTGATAATGCGTTCAGCCATGATATTTGGCTCCCCAGGTAAATACCCGCCCGATCCTCGCGCCAAAGTCCTGGATGATCATGTGCCACCGAGTTCGCTTAGGGCTGTGACTAAAGCCTTTAAAGAAGTCGGTTAGGGTTTATGATCAGTGAGAACCTTGACGGGATAACCGTATATTATAAATTTAATGCACGAGTGAATTAACAATAGCGAGCCCTTCCTTGTTCTATTACTGCATATTTACTTTCGGAAGGTCTCAGTTTACGTGAATAAAAAGCTATAGGGAAAACTGTTTATCATATGGTTGAAGCAATACCCCTACCTACTCCTAGGTCCTGAGGTGTCTGTTTGCTATAAAGAATTCCTTACCGAAGTCAGGAAATTTCAAGATAGGAGAACTACACAGTTCATCTTTCAATTTATTGAACGCCTGTTGATGATTTTCACACCATATGAAATCTTACACCCTTTTTTATAAGATCGGTTAGGGGAGCGGCTATGATGGAGTAGTTCCTAATGAACCTCCGGTAATACCCGCTACAGCCTAAAAATTGCTGTATTTCCCTTGACATTAGTAGGTATCGGAAAGTTACGGATAGCCGATACCTTATCATGGACTACTTTAAGACCTTCAACTAGACACCGTGAAACCTAAATAGACTAGTTCTGTTTTAAAAAATTCACACTTACTTATCTTTACCCTTAATTATGCTGCCTTAGTCTTTGTAGCACTAACTCTAATTACGTAGTATGTTCTTCTAAGGTATTAGAAAAGATTACTAGGTCGTCCATGTAGGCATGTAGGTATCTCCTAACAAGTCTCCAAACACAATGTTTATCATTCTAGTAAAAGTTATAGGAGCACAACGTAAAACCAAAAGGCATACTGCAAAAATTCATATGTCCCCTGGCTGTGCTGAAGGCAGTGTATGGGATACTCTCTTCTTCCAACGGAATCTGATGGAAGCCCTTTAGTAGGTCCCAAGCTGGTAAAATATTTGTTCTGACCTAGTAGAGATAGAATATCGTCAGTACATGGTACTGGGAATCGGTCAGGGATTGTTTCCTCATTTACGCGACGAAAATCGATGCATATCCGCCAAGTTCGATCTTTTTTCGGTACTACTATTAAGGGCTGTTTGATTTCCTAATGACTTCCTTCTTTTAGCATATTTTACTACTTCCTCAGTTATCTCATCTGAAATTCATAGGAAGTCGGTACAAAGGTACATAGATTACTTTCTGTTTGTCCTTTAGCCTTATGATTTGATGCGCGATGACATCCGTTTTTTTCCTAAGGTTCCATCCGTAGTGGAAAAAAACATCATGATATTCAGTTAAAAAGATTCAAAAATTTCTGCTGAATTTCTTCTTCTTGAATGTCCTTATTGATTTTGTTCTTTAAAGAGTTGCAAAAGGGATTCCAGCCGCAACTGATTGAGTGTGATTGATCTCAGCTACGGTAAGAATGCGATGTTTATAAACTTCCACATCCAAGAAGATATGTTTATTTTTGTGGATTACTAAAGTGGTATTCAATGATTACAGACTTTGATGTTACATGTTGTTGTTGAGCCACTGTATAAATGGCTTTGTGTGACGGATAATCCGTGTGTTTTCAGAGTGTCGGAAAGGATTAACATTTCAGATCCCGGCAAGGTTTTCTTTACACGCACTAATATGTTTCGAAGTTACGTTCGACTCGAGAGTTTGCGTGCAAGCTGATATTACGGGCGAGCGAGAATTCTGTTGGGTCGCATGGATTATTTCTTGGTTTATGAGACAAGTGATTGGTTCTTTAATATATGTTACTACTTTGTCTGTCTCTTATTATCTAAAACAAAACTGATTTTAGGGTATTAGAAGACTAATAGAATTTTCCTTTGATATACACGCCGTGTTTTGCAGGGCATAAGGTAATAATTTTGAGTGCCCATAGAGACGGTATCCGATAATTACTGTGGGATACATATTAATGTTTTGTACAATGATAAAGGTATCGGAAAACGTGCGCTTACCGACCTTGTACTGAACATGAGTTACTCCTACCACAATTTAATTCATATTTCCTATCCCGAGAGTCTTATTCCGGACTTCTCTATAGGGAAGTTTGAAAAAAGAGTAAATGATAGATCCTTAAATCCACGATATTACGTGGACTACCAGAAATCAAAGAACAAAGTAAATGACTTATGGTCCAAATTTACTGCATGTAAGGTTTGGTTCGTAACTCGTCTTGACTTATGATTGCGTGAATTTGTTGCAAATCTATGGGAACCTGCACAGATTTTTTGGATTCGCGTGTGTTTCATAGGAAAATCGATTGCCTCACAATGATCTGATTAAATGATTAAACTGATTATTTGATACAAAAGATGTTGATATGGATGACCTACATCGTCCTCTCCCCCCTTGGAGCTAACTACGTGGTATTTGCTTTGTTTGCACACCTTGAAAATTCGCTTGACCTTGCAAGTTCTGGCTAGACGGCCAGGAACAGAGGTACCTGAAGCACGATTTGTTTGTTTTTGGGGGGGGGACTGTTGAGCAGCATTTCCGTTTGCTTGTTTCTTTTTATAGTACTGAGGACCCTTCTTTTTGTTTGCATGGCAACTGTTTGCGTGTTTGTAGGATTCTGCTGTTGATTCCGCGAGAAGCAACGATTATATGAATGAGTGGAACTATGGGATTGATTGAACAAAAACGCGTCCGACAGTCTGAATCATGTGACCTGGTCGTTTACAGTTATAACAAACCATCCCTGCAGCTTGATTATTATTATGTACCACGTTTTACTTGTTGTGGCTTATTCTCATTTTTTTTTGCAAAAACTTGAGTGAGCGAGGGATCTAGGTCGGTACATTTAGACATGTGTTTTTTTTATTTGTTTATACACATCTAATTCCATACTGTTGGGCTGCAATTTTTTGTCAAAACACTGCACTAAAGCTTCAGCAACATTGCTGTAATGCTCGTGAGGTAAATTAGACGGACAAAATCTTTCACGGCGATCCTGGCACTCGTAATCCCACCCGGAGTTACTTAAATTTACTTGATATTCATTTAGAGCCGGTCGGCGATTAGCGCCGCCCGCCTCGAACAACATTAAGCTGAGTCATAGAGGCTTGATTAAGGATATTTCTCAATGCCAATACTACATCTAAAGCCTCTTCACCCCCATACACGGCACGTAATCTAATTTTGAACTCGTCCCATGTAGCCGCCGTCTTGGAGAAACACTCTTAGATATGCACTTGCGTCTCCTTTAGCAAAGTCTTATGAAGCTTTTGGCTTCCTTAATTGTACAGCTGAGTCTGTGATGCTTTTTGCATTTAAATGAGCGTCTACAGATGAGATCCATGCCTCAACATTTTTGAGGCAGGAACCCATTGACCCGACCTTGAAAAGGGAACAATTGCTGACGTAGCGCTCAAGAGAGTCACCACAATTCAGGTTGCCAGCCGCAGTAGTTGCCATGTTCACTTTTACTTTTTTCTTATCACTCCTATTCCTTGCGGTCCTATCAAAATATCTATAAGAATACACTCGACCACTACGTAAACGCATATGCAATATACTGTATAAATGTGTTGCAAGTAATAGGAAAATCCCCCAAAAAGATACAGAAATACAGATAATTTTGATAAAGATATGATACGGAGCATTCCTGCAAGAAAACGATTAGCAACAACGAGAAAAAAAATAGTCTGCGGGCGAGAACTCGTAGTTGAAGATTGATTCTGTAATGACTGAAGATTAAGATGGCGAACAACTCACCTCCTGTAATATTGGACGATCGACTCCTGATGAACAACACTTCACTAAGAAAAAACCTGAATAGATAAAATTCTACTTAGCTCTGGGTTTATATGGAAGGATTGTTGACATGGGATGACGTCACAGTTTCCTGTCCCTCCTGCGTCGGAAGTCGTGATGACGTCACGGTCTCCTCTCTTCCTCACGTTTGCATGAAGAAGTCCAAGATTGATGACGTCACAGCCCCCTTCCTCGCGTT
>NC_087204.1:82083503-82086003 GCF_015104395.2 Macrobrachium nipponense | reverse complement strand
CCTTAGGATGCTTTGTATGAGCGAGTTGCTGCTGTTTCTCACTTGGGGTACCAGACTGGACATTGTTCGCCTTACGATGATTTTTAAATTGCCCTAGTGGTTTTCTATGAAAATCTGTGTGGCTGAGTGGTAGCGGGGAGTGTTTGTGAGGCGTCTCAAAATGTCATTGAGCACAAAAGTAATACGTCTCATGGTCTCTCGGATATAGTTCGTCATGAGGGAGCACCCATAGATACTGTAGCAGTACGAGCGGAATAGCAGCAGTTTCACGTCTCGGTGACAGAAGGCAAACCTCCTTGCAATCATGTTGCCAGTTGCACATAGTTTACGACGCCTCTGTTCAATGTCTGCCGTATCTTTTAGGTCGTCGGTGATAATGTGACCCAAATACGGAAATTCTTGCACAAATTCCAGCCGATGGTTTCCGAGGAAAATTTGTGGTTCTGCAATATACTTAAGCGATCTCGGGAGCAGCGACATGCACTGGGTCTTGGTTTCGTTGTAAATTATATCAAATTCCTCTGCATATTGACGCAAGTGTCGATGAGTCGTTGGAGACCTTGCACTGAATGGGAAATCAGAACCATATCATCTGCTAACAGAAGTTGTTTATAGTTGTTTCATTGACAGTGCATCCGATTGGGAGTGAGTTCAGTTTGACATTCAAGGCATCTGTGTACGTATTAAACAAGTATGGAGAGAGAATGACCCCTTGCCGAAGCCCGTTTAGGGAGCCGAGGGTGTACGATAATACGTTACCCCATTTGATATAGAAATGCTGTGTGGAGAACCAGCAATGTAAAATATCTATTAGATATAGGGGTGTGCCTCTTTTATGCAGCTGCAGGAAGAGCTTCAGGTAGTTTACTCTGTCAAATGCTTTTCTCAGTATGTAGATGCAGGTGTCGGTTGATTGGTTTTCTTTAAACCCTAACTGGTTGTCAGTGATGTGTAGAAAGGGGAGAAGTCTCTCTAGAAGAACCGACTCAAGTATCTTCGATGCGATCGTTGTGATTGCAAATGGCCGGTAGTTGCCAGGGTGAGCTGCATCCTTTAGCTTGTTTTTGATTAATGGTATCAAGTGCACTAAGAGTAGGGAGTCTGGAAGAAACTGGTGGATTATGCACGCATTGAATTGGGCAGCTAGCACAATGTAACTTATCGGATGGCAGAATTTGAAAGCCTCTGCGGGAAGACCATCACAGCTGGGCGATTTATTATTAGGTAGGCTGTTTATTGCATCGCTGACGTTACCTGGCGTGATACGGTCTGCAAAATGAAATTGAATGTTGTCAGTAAGGAGTTTATCTACATCCCTTCGGAAATCTTGATCACTTATGCAATTTGGGATATTGTTGAAGTGGTCGCCCTACATACGTGCAATAGTCTCGTCTCCGACTGCTTCCCCTACTCTCTGTGATAGCTTTTTAGTTTTGGTATTTCAGGACTGGATATCTTTCCAAAAACGAGGATAATCACCAGATTCTAAGTTTCTAAACATTGCATCGGCTCTTAGTTGATTTTCATTTAATCTGAGGTCTCTAGTTGAGATTTAAGTTATATAATCTGTGCTCTAACTGTTATAACTCTCAATGCATTTTTTTCTCACCAATATTATTACTGTTCTAAAGGGTCCACAATA
The DNA here is from genome assembly GCF_015104395.2 of Macrobrachium nipponense. NCBI lineage: Eukaryota > Metazoa > Arthropoda > Malacostraca > Decapoda > Palaemonidae > Macrobrachium > Macrobrachium nipponense. Next base: position 82,084,361 of record NC_087204.1, on the reverse strand, counting down.
ATGAAAAGAGTTGCGAGTCCGTGTATAATTTTTAAAACTTTACAAAAAGCTTTCAAACCCTTCCCTGGGTTCGTCTTCAGTCCAAAAGAACAATTAGTACAATATGTACTGAGGTGAATTTAGAAATAAACAAGAGTCGTTGAAGATCGTTGACACCGGTCGTTAGCTCTTTTATGGACCAGGTGATGAAAAAAGAGGGCAGTTAACTCCAACTAGGTGATTTTTTCTCCCCTATCAATCCTTCTGGCTGCAATTCTGTTGGATCTCCGCAATGGTTGTTGCAACGTCGTTCCAACAGAATTGCAGCCAGAAGGATTGATAGGGGAGAAAAAATCACCTAGTTGGAGTTAACTGCCCTCTTTCCTCATCACCTGGTCCATAAACGAGCAAACGACCGGTGCCAATGATCTTCAACGACTCTTGTTTATTTTTAAATTCACCTCAGTACATATTGTACCTAATTGTTCTTTTGGACTGGAAGGGTTTGAAAGCTTTTTGTAAAGTTTAGTTTTAAAAATTACACGGACTCGCAACACTTTTTATTATTGTGGACCCTTTAGAACATAATATATACTATCGCGATAGAGAGCCTCAACACCCCCCCCAAAAGAAAAAAAATTTTATTACTATTATTACGAGTCTTATGATTACTATCTTTTATGCTACCTCAGCTATTTTGGGAATAAGTGCCGATTATTCATTTTTTAATCATGTTGTCTCATGTATATAGATTGTGTATGCTACTGTCTGTATTTTGTATATTCCTGAGCTGAAATAAAGGATATTATTATTATTATTATTATTATTATTATTATTATTATTATTATTATTATTATTATTATTATTATTATTAATCCT
>NC_087204.1:82066393-82080503 GCF_015104395.2 Macrobrachium nipponense | reverse complement strand
TGGTCGGCTTCGAAACGTTGCAACTTAATAAAAATGAGTTCCTTGACCTGCTGGTGTGCTTCCCCTGCCTTCATTGTATATTTGGGTTTAGAGAAACCTGCGTATATATATGTATATGCACATATATATACGTACATATGTAACCAAAAATACGTTGTACACGTGCACGTGGACGTTCACACACGCATATGCAGTTTATATATATATATATATATATATATATATATATATATATATATATATATATATATATATATATATATATATAAGCGAATACCACGGGAAAATGATAGTCAGAAATCCAAGCGCTTTCGTCTTTATTCAGACATCGTCAAGGAGCTACTAAAGTACAATTGGAGAAGAAGGCCTCAGGTACAAACAAGATGAGGAATACCAGATAGTTAATTATCAAAAGGGTAAAAATTAAAAGGGATAATCCAGGATTATCGGATATCACACGGTCACAAACTTAAACAGATTCTGACCCTAACCGAAATTACAAAGTATCTTTACAGTCCAAAAACATGTAAAAACTGAATATATTAATTTTGTTGCTTATATTTATCTACAACTTTTTTCATTATGAAAGCATCAAGTTTAAATAAACCAAGACTTAAATTAGAACATTTCTATTATTTGATTTGATAAAACAAGATTCAATGATATTCCTTTTAACTGTGTCATTACATGGGACTAAGGCTCTTGCTTAACTCCAGTTAATAGGATGGTCTAAATCTCTCATATTGTACAAATAATGCATATGAGAGATTTAGACCATCCTATTAACTGGAGTCAAGCAAGAGCCTTAGTCCCATGTAATGACACAGTTAAAAGGAATATCATTGAATCTTGTTTTATCAAATCAAATAATAGAAATGTTCTAAATTTAAAGTCTTGGTTTATTTAACTTGATGCTTTCATAATGAAAAAACAAAAAGTTTTGTAGGTAAAATAAGCAACAAAAATTAATATATTCAGTTTTTACATGTTTGGACTGTAAAGATACTTTGTAATTTCGGTTAGGGTCAGAATCTGTTTAAGTTTGTGACCGTGTGACATCCGATAATCCTGGATTATCCCTTTTAATTTTTAACCCCTTTTTTTTTGATAATTAACCATTCCTGGTATTCCTGATCTTGTTTGTACCTGAGGCCTTCCTCTCCATTGTACTTTAGTAGCTCCTTGACGATGTCTGAATAAAGACGAAAGCGCTTGGATTTCTGACTACATTTTCCGTGGTATTCGCTTATTTATGAAGTCACGTGCATCTACTGTGATTCTTTAAGCATATATATATATATATATATATATATATATATATATATATATATATATATATATATATGATGTGTATATATATATATATATATATATATATATATATATATATATATATATATATATATATATATATATATATATATATATATATATATATATATATAAATATATTTATAAATTTGAGTATATGTGTATCTTACTCGACGCCTTTTCCCCTTTGGATAAGCGGGTTCCAAAAGCATACTTCTCTACAGCTCCTCTGTAAGGGACGTGGTTGTTAATCCCATTCACAACACATCTGGACACACAGACTACATGATAACATGGCTTGGAACTGATAGATAAATGGACGATAAATTTCTGCACCTGTTGGGGGTAAAAAATGTGTATAAAAAAGGTATATCTAGATATGATAGAGCAAGGTTCTCAACGGCTGACTGATGTTCGTTTATCACATGCAATTGAGCGTTTTCTATCTTTTCAATCTACAATTCGGGGACAAAAGGTCATAAAACCTTCCAATGGAAAATTGACAAATAATGTATCGATCATGAATCATTCAACACTTCCTGGTACCAGTAAATAAAGTCTCATATCTGAGGGCACAGACTGAAAATTATCTTTACCAAACCTGCATATGAAAGTTCACAGTATTTTGAATTGTTCATTAAACAATATTCGTGGCTTAATATTTGTGAATATTATATATATATATATATATATATATATATATATATATATATATATATATATATATATATATGCATATATATATATATATATATATATATATATCTATATATATAAAATATATATATAATATATATATATACATATATATATATATATATATATATATATATATGTGTGTGTATATGTATAATATAATATCATATATTATATATGTATATACACACACAATATATATATATATCTTATATATATATATATATATATATATATATATATAGATATATATACACGCGTGTGTTTGTGGTGTGTGTGTATATGATTGTCATTCACGAGGAATAGAAAATTATTTATCAAACGATGCGTTCCCTCTTAAAATTTGGGCAATATAAAATGTCAAGCGTTTAAGTGATAAACACTAACACACACACACACACACACACACATATAAATATATAATATATATATATATATATAATATATATATATATATATATATATATATATATATATATATATAAATGTGTGCGTGTGTTTGTATGTGCTGCATGTGAACATGAAAGCGAATGCCTAAGTAAGAGAGACAGACAGACCAAATATAGAGGATAAGCCATAAATTCACATTCGAAATGCACATCAAAGTTGTACCACGCATAAAAATAAGTCGATGTCATCGAAATCATATGCGTGCGGCCGTAAAAATACCTGCTAATTGAAGCCACCGATGTTTATGACGTCATAGGCGAGCAGTAATTCTCCCCTGGCCAGAAGAGCTTGCTAAGAAAGGGCTGCCACTCCAGAAATTTGCAAGCACTGCGCGCGTCCTTAAGCTTCTTTACGAGGGACATTTTGCTCTGTTTATGAGGATCCTCGCCCCTTTGCCCTGGGCTTGACCCAGGGAGTAAGAGCACACGTTCCAGATGTCCTTTAACTCATGCGTCGAAGTCCGGAGGGAAGTGTATTAGCGAAAATTCAATATCTGTCCCATGGCTTTTCGCCATGGCCAGTTTTCATGTGAATTCGAACGGCCGATAGTAAATTTACTTAGTTTTATTGTAGGAAATAAAGTGTGATTTTTAGTCTGGTGTGATGTTTATTAAGGATAATAAACACGTGGAGGCGAAAAGTAATAATCTATTCTAACAACGTGTGAAAAGATTTATCGTCGCATCCATTTTAGAAAAGAAATTTTCTTAAGAATATAAATATCTGATAATGAATGTGAAAACTTAGCCCACATATCGTGAAAATATAGAGAATATACAGAATTTAAAATCGTGGAATTAAGCTTGGTACAGGAAACGAAAAAAAAGATGCCCTTGTCATTTCCATTACGGAATAACCCAGATCAGGTGTCCTTCTACAATAATAATAATAATAATAACTAATAATAATAATAATATAATAATAATAATAATAATAATAATAATAATATCCTTTATTTCAGCTCAGGGTCATATACGTACATGGAATATACAAAATACAGACAGTAGCATACACAATCTATATATACTGAGACAACATGATAAAAAAATGAATAATCGGCACTTATTCCCAAAATAGCTGAGGTAGCATAAAAGATAGTAATCATAAGACTCGTAATAATAGTAATAAAATTAATTTTTTTTTTTTTTTTGGGGGGGGGGGGTGAGACTCTCTATCGCGAGAGAATATATTATGTTCTAAAGGGTCCACAATAATAAAAAGTGTTGCGAGTCCTTGTAATTTTTAAAACGTTACAAAAAGCTTTCAAACCCTTCTCTGGGTTCATCTTCAGTCCAAAAGAACTATTAGGTACAATATGTACTGAGGCGAATTTAAAAATAAACAAGAGTCGTTAAAGATCATTGAACACCGGTCGTTAGCTCGTTTATGGACCAGGTGATAAAGAAAGAGGGCAGATAACTCCAACTAGGTGATTTTTTCTCCCCTATCAATCCTTCTGGCTGCAATTCTGTTGGAACAACGTTGCAACAACCATTGCGGAGATCCAACAGAATTGCAGCCAGAAGGATTGGTAGGGAGGGGAGAAGAAATCATCTAGTTGGAGTTAACTGCCCTCTTTTTTCATCACCTGGTCCATAAACGAGTTAACGACGGTTGTCAACGATCTTCAACGACTCTTGTTTATTTTAAATTCACCTCAGTACAATATGTGTACCTAAATGTTCTTTTGGACTGAGATGAACCCAGGGAAGGGTTTGAAAGCCTTTTGTAAAGTTTTAAAAATTATACACGGACTCGCACACTTTTTATTATTGTGGACCCTTTAGAACAGTAATAATATTGGTGCGAAAAAAAATGCATTGAGAGGTATAACAGTTTGAGCACAGATTATATAACTTAAATCTCAACTAGAGACTCAGATTAAAGGAAAATCAACAAAGAGCCGATGCAATGTTTAGAAACTTAGAATCTGGTGATTATCCTCGTTTTTGGAAAGATATACAGTCCTTAAATCCCAAAACTAAAATGCTATCACAGAGAGTAGGGGAAGCAGTCGGAGACGAGGCTATCGCAAGTATGTGGGGCGACCACTTCAACAATATCCCCAAATTGCATAAGTCATCAAGATTCCCGAAGGATGTAGATAAACTCCTTACTGACAACAGTCAATTTCATTTTGCAGACCGTATCACGCCAGGTATCATCAGCGATGCCATAAAACAGCCTATCTAATAATAAATCGCCGGCTGTGATGGTCTTGCCCTATTCAATGCGTGCATAATCCACCAGTTTCTTCCAGACTCCCTACTCTTAGTGCACTTGATACCATTAATCAAAACAAGCTAAAGGATGCAGCTGACCCTGGCAACTACCGGCCATTTGCAATCACAACGATCGCATCGAAGATACTTGAGTCGGTTCTTCTAGAGAGACTTCTCCCCTTTCTACACATCACTGACAACCAGTTAGGGTTTAAAGAAAACCACTCAAACCGACACCTGCATCTACATACTGAAAGAATTGCTGAACTACTAACCTATCATCACCTCTCCTACTTTCCTTGTTTTGTGGGTGTATGAAAAGCATTTGACAGAGTAAACTACCTGAAGCTCTTCCTGCAGCTGCATAAAAGAGGCACACCCCTATATATAATAGGCATTTTTACATTGCTGGTTCTCCACACAGCATTTCTATATCAAATGGGGTAACGTATTATCGTACACCCTCGGCTCCCTAAACGGGCTTCGGCAAGGGGTCATTCTCTCTCCATACTTGTTTAATACGTACACAGATGCCTTGAATGTCAAATTGAACTCACTCCCAATCGGATGCACTGTCAATGAAACAACTATAAACAACTTCTGTTACGCCGATGATATGGTTCTGATTACCCATTCAGTGCAAGGTCTCCAACGACTCATCGACACTTTCGTCAATACGCAGAGGAATTTGATAAATTTAATTTACAACGAAACCAAGACCCAGGTGCATGTCGTCTGCACTCCCGAGATCGCTTAAGTATATTGCTGAACCACAAATTTTCCTCGGAAACCATCTGGCTGGAATTTGTGCAAGAATTTCCGTATTTGGGTCACATTATCACCGACAGACCTAAAAGATACGGCAGACATTGAACAGAGGCGTCGTAAACTATGTGCAACTGGCAACATGATTGCAAGGATGTTTGCCTTCTGTCAGAGACGTGAAACTGCTGCTATTCCTCCGCTTCCTACTGCTGCACAGTATCTATGGGTGCTCCCTCATGACGAACTATACCCGAGAGACCCATGAGACGTATTACTTTTGTGCTCAATGACATTTTGAGACGCCTCACAAACACTCCCCGCTACCACTCAGCCACACAGATTTTCATAGAAAACCACTAGGGCAATTTAAAAATCATCATAAGGCAAACAATTTTCCAGTCGTGGTAACCCAAGTGAGACACAGCAGCAACTCGCTCATACAAAGCATCCTAAGGAGTGAAGCAAGAAGAGGATCTAAATTCTGGGAAAGATGGGAAAATGAGGTCTTTGTCCCCTAAAGGACTTTATCTCTGTATTGGTGATTTCATCTGCAGATTCTGTCATTATCATTATATTTATTGCTGATATTTTACTTTTTCATTATTACTGTGAATACTATCAAGATACAGTTTTTTTTTTTTTTTTTTTTTTACATTCAATCTTCGTATTTAGCCCTCTGAACTGATCTACTGTAACTACCTACTTAATGGACTGCGCAAACTCACTTTGTCTCTTAAAGCAAAAAAAAAGAATAAACTCATCCTATTAGCAGATTTGAACGGTCTTTATTTTATCTGTTTGCATCTGTGTATCTACTTTGCTTTCATTTTGATATATAACATAAATTTCTCTCCCTCTGAAACAGCCCTTCGGAAAAAAGGTTAGTAGAAGAAAGTAGTCAGGATCATATCCACTGTTTTATTTTACCTTATGGTAATTTGAACTTTAGCTTCACCTATTCCTGTGAGTAACAGACATTCGTTAATCGTTCCAGAACGCACGACATGAGTCGGCAAACAACATAAACCGAATAAGCCTTTGACGTAAATGCAGAGAAACCCGTTAAATTTGTTCTAACAAGCCCCATATATGTACAGTAAGTCGTTCGATACCTAAACATTTTACTTTCTCGTGGGAAAATTTATGTATATATATATATATACATAGTATATATATATATATATATATATATATATATATATACTATATATATATGTATGTTATGTATATATATATATTATATATATATATATATATATATATATAGTATATATATATATATGAATAACTTGATCACGAAGTATATAAAACGTGATGCTATGTATAAATAAAGTTTTTTGCCACGAAGGAAAAAAATGAAAAAGCGAGATAGCCAAGTACTTTCGGTCCTTTTCGGACCCTTTACTGAGGCAAACTCAGTAAAGGGTCCGAATAGGACCGAAAGTACTCGGTCTATCTCGCTTTTTCATTTTTTACCTTTAAAACATTCTCAAAAAAACCTTAATAATATATATATATCTATATAATATATTATATATATATATATATATATATATATATATATATATTATATATATAGATATATATATATATATATATATATATATATATATATAGTATATATATATATGTATATAGATATATATATATATATAGATATATATATATATAGATATATATATATAGATATATATATATAGTTATAATATATATATAGATATATATATATATATATATATATATATAATATATATATATATATATATATATATATATATATGTATATATATATATATATATATATATATATATATATATATATATATATATATACATACATATATATAATACATACATATATATATATATGTATATATATATATATATATATATATATATATATATATATGTGTGTGTGTGTGTGTTGTGTGTGTGTGTGTGTGTTTATAACTGAAACCACGAAAGTTAGGAACGTGATAAATCCATAAATAAAGATAAATGCCACGAAGGAAAAATAAACAAAGGAGGATCTGCAAGAAACTTTCGACGTTAAACGTCTTTAATGAGGAGCAGAGACTGACATAAATACGAGAAAAAGACAATACAAGAAGATTCGTATAAACTGACAGATATGGATTATAAAGAGATTAGTACCTAGAATCCGACACACCTGGGAAGATGAGTAACCTTCCCAAACAAGCATAAACAATGGGTGCAATTAAAGGTTAAAGACAATCATCTTAGATACAAGGACAAGACAATTAAAGGATTATAGGGTAACAGCTATTCAAAACTGGGTAAACAAAACCAATATTCACAATACATTATTTCACAATGCATGTCAGACATACATTACAGCGAAGTATAATTCTTAGGCTACTAATTTTTATCTAAGTCTGTAATTATATCTTTGAGGTCATTCTCTAAATAGCAGCTCCCCTAACTGATGTATTGCGGGAAGACATTCAATTTCAATGGAAGAACCCCAGTCGGAGAGTTTTCAAAGGCTCAAGGACGCGTTAATGAACTCTCCTGTTTTGAAGTTTCACATTAGTGAGAGATGCAGCCAGGAAGGTTATAGGTGCTTGCCTTATGCAAAAGTTTGATGGGAAATTTCGTACCATAGCCTTTTATAGCAGGATGTTCAGGACAAAGGGCAGCAATGAGAGATTAATGGCTACCATAGATAAAGAAGCCTTTGCAATAGTGTCGAGCTTGGTTCATTTTGAAATGTTACTGATGTGGAATAAAGTAGATGTTCTTACAGACCACGAGCCATTATTAGATCTTTTTAATAAACCTGATTTGTTGCTAAAAGAGCTTGATGGTTTTAAACTATCAGAGATTTTGATGCAAAGTTCAAATATATAGAGGGCAAATTAATGTAGTTGCAGATGCTCTTAGTAGAAGTTTTCATGACATGGAAGGATTTCAAGTTGCGCAAGTCACTAGCCGAGTCTATAAAAATGGGAAATAGCCTCTCATACAGCAAAGGCAAGATGAAGACGATATTCTAGCAGATGCAAAAGCATTTTTTAGAGGGGAATTAGTCAGGAAACGTTATAGTTACCTTTTTTCGGTTTGTTTTTAGAGTTAGAAGGTAATCCATTGGTTAGGAAAAATAAATAATAATTGAGAACCAGTGAAAGTAAAGGAGAAACGGCACAGATCGTAATTCCGAAAGTCCTGATTCCAGTGGTTTTGGATTAGTTCTTTGCAGGTTCGGTAGTCCACACTTGGGAATAGAAAAAAACGTATGATGAGGTTCATGCTAAATACATTTGGAAAAAACTGGGGAAGATGTGGAAAATTTTGTGAGAAATTGTACAGTGTGCACACATGCAAGCCTGCAAGGATAACTTCACGCAAATTAGGATCGTATCCTATACCAAGAAGACCTTTTCAGAGAATACATATGGATATCCTGGGAAAATTTTTGTGAGTCTATATATGCGAACAAGTACTTGTTAGTGATAATAGATGAACTTACAAGGATAGTAGAAATTTTCCCACTTAAGCATAAAAACGGTCGAAGAAGTAGCTATAGCGTTTTTCAATGGTATCATTGCAGATATGGCTCACCCGAGTTCTTTTAACCGACAATGGAGGGAATTTGTGAACAAAACCTTGGAATGTTTACCTGAAGTCATGGGGGATACAGAAAGTAACAATTATTCCATACAGACCCGAGGCTAATGGGTTGTGTGCGAACGAGCAAACAGGAAAGTGCTCGAGGCTCTCAGGAAAACTTTTTAGGTGGTAATGATAAGAATTGGGACAGATATGTTGATGTTGTTAGACATAGTATTAACACTATGGTTAGTGATTCAATTAAAATGTCCCCATTTGAAGCTTTGTTTGATTGTCCAGCACGAGGCACATTTGATTTGCTAACTATGCCTCATCATGGGGAGGATATGGTGGAGGCGTTGGTATCCACAGCAAGAGAGAGACACACTTGTCTCAGCCGTAATCTCGAATCCACAACCAGAAATATGGTTCAGAAGAGTAATAGTAATCATCTAATCCCAAGATCAATGTCGGAGACAAGGTATTTTTAAAACTTAACGTGAGAAATGAGCTAAATTACAAATTAGGCCGAACGTTTTGAAGGTCCTTCCAAAGTCATTGAACGAAAAAGAAAATTGGAAACAGATTTGTACAGTCTGGAGAAGAAAAAAACAGGTCGGTCGAGGTTAACACATATCTCAAAATTGAAAAGAATTGGTTGTGGTGATTAATATACTGTCGCGCAATTGCATTTTTTTTTTGTTTTTTTCATTTTTTCTATTGCTGCCTGTTTTTTGCAATTTGGTGGCGGAATGCTTTCAAATTTTTTTTTCTCTTATTTCCTTCTACTGTTTTTTTCTTATTATGCACAATCTGCGGCATTTTGCCGTAAGATTTCTGGGTTATTATATTATGTGGGAATGTGTTTGAAATATGGCCAAATTTTTTTATTTGAGCTGAGAAACGTGATGATAAACATGTGATATTTGGGCTGAGTTTTTGGGGTTTCATGAGCCGAATAGATGACATTGGGGTTTTTATATAATTCGGGTAATGTCCGTGGAGTCTTATGATTTAACGACAATTTTTTCGGAGGGGGGAGGATTTTTTTTGGCGTAGGGTTATTAATTAAATAGAGGAAATATTTATATCACTGGAGTGGTGTTATTGTTAAGATGGTGATTTATATATATATTTATATATATATATATATATATATATATATATATATATATATATATATATATATATATATATATATATATATATATATATATATGTATATATATATATATATATATATATATATATATATATATATATATATATATATATATATATATACTATATACATATATATATATATATTATATATATATATATATATATATATATATATATATATATATATATACTATATATATATATATATTATATATATACACATATATATATATATATATATATATATATATATATATATATATATATATATATATGAATAACTTGATCACGAAGTATATAAAACGTGATGCTATGTATAAATAAAGGTTTTTTTGCCACGAAGGAAAAAAAACCTTTATTTATATACATATATATATATATATATATATATATATATATATATATATATATATATATATATATATATATATATATAGTGGTGTTATTGTTAAGATGAAGATTTATATTTATATATATAAGGAGATAGTATTAATCCTTTCGGGTATATAATTATGGAATTGTGAGTTTATCGTAGTTTTTATCTCGAATAGGTTATAATTTTCTATATAATTGGACAGTGTCGTTTGGGAGAATTATGTCTTCGAGATAACTTTGGAGCACCTTGGTCATGTCCTGGAGATAGTTCTGTGGAATGTGCTGATGTAGTTTCAGTATAGAACATTTTTTTTGAGAATCATGAATTTCTGGCGGTGCGAGTCTGACTATGCTACAGTTCGAAGCACCTGAAGTATTCACAGGTGGATTTTTTGCTAATATTGCTGTAATGAATCCGGTTGCGGATTTTCCCCTTTGGAGTTGATTACTCGGGGATTTGCACTATTCTGGTAGGTGTTGATTATGGCATTCCACAGGAATGTATCATGTCTGGGGATTGTTGCGGTAGCAAATTCCGTGACGGTGCACATTCCGTTTTGCGAATAATATTGGATTATGTATAGGTTTTCCTCTCTTGGGTACGTTAGTAATAAGGAAGGTCAATTATTTTCTTTTTTTATTATTATTACTTGATGTAAATGTCGTCCGAGAAGATTAAATAACTGACAGTTTTAGTTTTCTTTTTTTTCTTGTTCTGTCAGATGCTGATTTATTGCTTAATCGTCGCCCTGGGGTTGGTGGCACTTGCAAAGACGAAAGTACGTCTGGGTCCTGGAGTGCTAATTGAGGAAGACCACTTAGCATGGTTATCATCTGAAAATGTTACTTTGAGTATCGAGTTCGAGAGTCTGGGTTCAGCCAGATTGGAACTCGAAGAATCGCGGAGCAAAGTTGAAGGACTGGTAAACACGTTAAACGAACTTGAAACTACAAGAAATTTGTCTGCATCACTGGGACGTCTTTTAACGGAAATTAAAATAACTGCAAACAGGGTGCAAGGCAAGATCGGGGAAACACTCACTTGGGTCCCAGAGACAAAACCAGTTGGAGGGAGGGACCCGTCTAGAAGACAAAAAAGGGCAGCGCAGTTGTTGGCGGCGGGAGGTGTAGCTACTGCAGCCATAGCTGGGGTAGCAATAGCGAGTTTGATGAAGGTTGGGATATTAGAGGCGGAACTCGCCGAACATGGTAAAGCTATGAATTCTCTAAGGGGGAGAAATGAGAAATTAGAAAACGGATTTAATGAGTTGAGGAAATCAAGTCACATATTACACGCAACAGTAAAAGGGGGCCGGGAAGACCTAAATGTCCCCATTACGTTTTTCACTGTACACACTACACTGTTGAATATTGAATGAGAAAAAAGAATCTTTGTTGAATGAGATTAAAAGCCAAGTGGAAGCAGTTATAGCAGCTTCACAGGGGAAAATTTCAAAGGAAATGTTGCCGTTGGGAACTTTGGAGTCAACCTTAAAAGACATATGGATGGGGATCAAATATTATTTTTACGGGAGATTTCCTTTATAGATTCTATGGGATTTTAAAGGTACAGTTATCAGATAAGGGGTTACTTGTTGACATACCAGTTAGTGCTAAAAAACCGTTTCGCAGTTATATATCTAGGCCATTACCTAGTTCTTTCCAGGGGTCGGTAGTGGTTTGGACGGGGGTAGAGATTATGTATATATTAGATGAGGAATTCCAGTCCTCGGCAGTTGACTATGAACTTGGATGTGTGTTAGTATATGATAGATATGTGTGTGAAAGTAGGATATTTACTCTTCGACGTATTGACATATCAGGTTGCGAACTAGCATTAGCTCACGAGAACTTACCGACTCACTGTGACTTTAGAGAATTCCCTGATCCATATAAGTAATATCGACGGAGACGACGACAGTGGTCTTCTGCACCAGATGCAAGATTTCTACTATGTGCAATGGAGACAACAATTCGCTCGTCCAACAGGGATCCCAGCTGTTTGATGGTTGCAGGGTTCTCTCGGATTTTTTCATGGTACTTAGTCGGTGTGTCTACAACTCGTCCACAAAAGTGTTTCATAAACCCTTACATGGAAACCATGAGGCGGTTCGAATTCCACCTACAGTGGAGACTGTTACAGTCTCGCCGCTGGAGGATAGTGACAAGGATCAATTCTTCTTTGACGAGCGTTACGCTATACCAATATTAATGATCATATTATGTGCTAAACTGATCACCATTTGTGCACTAGGAGTTCTTAAACTTTTGTGTATTCGACGAAGCACAAGGGGCCCAGCAACAGAGGTAGCCCTAAGTCATGTGGTAAATTGATACATTGTGCAATAGTTGCTGATGTGGTGTGCGACAGGAGTGCACAGAGGACATAGGTGGCCGAGCCATCTTACAAGTGTGTAATGTTAAGTGAAATCACATATCATGTCTTGCTTGGAAAAGAAGCTGAGCTGTAAGGGCAGCTTACTTCAGTGAAGGAATTTGAGTACGCAAGCAGTTTAACCGAGAGACTGCTCGCCCTGTCGTCAAGCATGTACATTCGTTTCTACGGATGTTACGGGCCTAATAGTCCAAGGCACTTGCAAAAGTCACATTCATTTCGGTGAAAACTAAGAGGTCAGGTGGTACACGACGAGTGTCGGGAGAGAAAGCCCCATCATAAAGGTAGGGCATATTTTGTAAAGAATTAGGAAACCGTTACCTTTGAAAAGAGAGAGAAGTGTGAAATACTCTCTTTACGTGAATACTTTGAAAAGAGTGATGTGTGAAGTGTATCTTTTATCCATTATTATCTTTATTACAGATGGGTCCTATTCCATGGCTAATTTAGAGACGGGATTCTCTAACCTGACTATGATAAATGAACTTATTGACATTTTGGGTCTGGGAGTGAATTCTTAGTCAAGAGGGTAGAATGTTAACTTACTGGTTTCTTTATGAGCAGATTTGAGGTTTCTGTCTTTATGACTTGTTAATCATTTTGTTCTATTTTATATTCAACTGCTTTGGGTAATAAATAGTATATTTCTATACTTACAAGATCTTAATAGCCTAACGACATGGTTGCAGACAGAAGGCACCTTTGACGACAGGTAAGGGTTTTTGATTTGTGTAGTTTAAGGAAAGGGGGGTTAAGATATATATTATATATATAGATAATATATATATATATATATATATTATATATATATATATATATATATGTATATATATACTATATATATATATATATATATATATATATATATATATATATATATATATATATATATATATATATATATATTTATATCTATATTATACCTATGTATATATACATATATATATATAAATATAGATATATATATATATATATATATATATATATATATATATATATATATATATATATATATATAGTGTTGTTTTGACTTTTGAGATTCTTTTGACTCATCGTCTGTCTGCTTTTGCCTTAACGATATCCCAAGTATGAAAACACAAAAGTGCCATTAGCCACCCATATAAATGCCATTTTAATGTCCTGTCATGGCATTTTTTCAAAG
>NC_087204.1:82056393-82061393 GCF_015104395.2 Macrobrachium nipponense | reverse complement strand
TTGTGCGAACGAGCAAACAGGAAAGTGCTCGAGGCTCTCAGAAAAACTTTAGGTGGTAATGATAAGAATTGGGACAGATATGTTGATGTTGTTAGACATAGCATTAACAGTATGGTTAGTGATTCAATTAAAATGTCCTCATTTGAAGCTTTGTTTGGTTGTCCAGCACGAGACACATTTGATTTGCTAACTATACCTCATCATGGGGAGGATATGATCGAGGCGTTGGTATCCACAGCAAGAGAGAGATATGCTTGTCTCAGCTGTAATCTCGAATCCACAACCAGAGATATGGTACAGAAGAGTAATAGTAAAACATCTGATCCCAAGATCAATGTTGGAGACAAGGTATTTTTAAAACTTAACATGAGAAATGAACTAAATTACAAATTAGGCCTGAAGTTTGAAGGTCCTTTTAAAGTCATTGAAGAGAAAATTGGAAACAGATTTGTAGTCATAGATGAAAAAGCAGGTCGGTCGAGGTTAACACATATCTCGAAATTGAAAAGAATTGGTTGTGGTGATTAATATATTTTCAAACAATTGAATTTTTTTTTTTTTTTGCTGTCTGTTTTTTTGCAACTTGGTGGCGAAATGCTTTTACGTTTTTTTTCTCTTCTATTTCCTTCTACTGTTTTTTTTTTTTCTTTTTTTTTTATTATGTGCAATTCTGCGGTGGTTTTGGCGTAAAGATTTCAGGGTTAATATTTTACGTGGGAAGTTGTTGGAAATACAGCAAATTTTTGTTTTAGCTGAGAAACGTGTTGATAAACGTGATAATTCCTGTGTGTATGATATTTGGGGCTGAATTTCTGTGGTTTTACGAGCCGAATAGGTGACATTGGGGTTTTATATAATTGGGGATAATGTCGTGGGGAGTTATGATTTAAGGACAATTTTTTTTTTGGGGGGGGGGCCACCTTGGTGATATCCTAATGATAAGTTTGTGGAATGTGATTATGTGGTGTCAGTATAGAATTTTTTTGGGAGAATAAGGGTTTCTGGCATTGCAAGTCTGACTAGACAAATCTGCAGTGCGGTTCGAAGCACCTGAGATGTTCACAGGTGGATTTTTGCTAATGATGCTGTGATAAATCAGGTTGCGGATTTTTCCCTTTGGATTTGATTACTCGGAGATTTGCACTATTCTCGTAGATGTTGACTATGGCATTCCACAGAAATGTATCATGTAAGGGAATTTTTTTCCGGTCGTTTCTGTGCGCTGTCTAATGGGGGAAAGTTCACTTATTATTGTTGTTGTTATCTTTTTTTTCTTTTTTTCTTTTTTTCTTTTCTTACGAGAGATGTCATAATTGGTGTTAAGCTCTAAATAGCATTTCTATTTTAGATAACAGATATAATTTGACGAGGTATGTGAGTTAGAAAGAAAGGGTATTCAGCATTATATTTTATGGAGGTTAGTTATATAAACAATAAAAGGGGCTTTTGCTGTTAGACATTATGGGTTCTCTTTTGATAGTGTGTTTGTCAGATATGGGATTATTTGTGAGGATTCAGTGGGCAAAGATTATATTTTGTTTAGTGAGGAATTTTTAATATTTGACTTAATATTTTAATTAATGACGGATTTGTGGGATAAAGCAAGACTTTAGTTATTTTATGATTATGTAGACCTTTTAAATACGGACACACAATGACTTTAGAGAATTCCCAACTTCACGTGATGGTGGCGATGGAAACGACTTCGTTCTGCAGTACCAGAGGTCGAGTTGAGTCTACACACGGATGAGATGTCGTCGCTATATCATCTCAGGATACGTTCTGGGATAAATCAGGAGTCTACAATCTTCGATGAGGCGAGTGCGAGTAGCACTTGCATGGAAGGTGACCACGTTTCCTTCATTAGAAAACGTCGAATCTACAGTTTTGCGATGAGGGGGTGTTGGATACACTCACGAGGGTCGCAGACGCTGAATAATGGCACGTGCTGAGCTGTTTCGAGTTGGTTTACGTACTCGCCCAGCATCTACAACTATTCATCGAGTTCTGCTTTTCCTAGTGACGAGGATGAGCTTTTCATCAATGAACGTTACACAATTCCAATAATAGTGATCATAAGAGATGTTATACAGATCACAATTTGTGCGCGACGAGTTCTTAAACTTCTGTGCATTCAGCGAGGCACAAGGGCTCCAGCAACGGAGGTAGCTCTAAATCATGTGGCAAATTGATACATTGTGCATTAGTTGCTGATGTGGTGTGCAACAGGACATAAGTGGCCGAGCCGTCTTACAAGTGTGTGATGTGTTAGTGAATTACATATCATGTCTTGCTTGGATACAGATTGAGCTGTAGAGGCAGCCTTCTTGAATGATGGAATCTGATGCATATGCATTTTTAATCTGGACGCTGTCCGTGCTGTTGCCAGAGACAGTTTGGGGTGTGTCGAGTATGTACATTCGTTTGTACGAATGTCACAGATCTAACCGACCGAGGTGCTTGGGGAAAGACACATTCCTTTTGTGATAGGAAAGAAGACGGTTTAGTAAACGCCGGGTGTCGGGAGAAAACCCCATCATAAAGGTATGGCATATATTTCAAATGACTTAGAAACAGTTGCCTTTGAAAAGAGAGAAATGTGAAATGTATCTCTTTACTTAATATTGCCTTTGAAAAGAGAGAAGTGTGAAGTGAATCTCTTTACTTAATATTATGTTATGTATTTTTATTACAGATGGGCTCTATTCCATGATATTAGAGACGGGATTCTCTATCTTGACTAATACAATGAAACAATTCACATTTTGGGTCTGGGAGTGAATACTTAGCCAGAAGAGTGGAATGATAACTTAATAGTTTTCTTTGTGGGGCAGACTAGAGTTTTAATCACTATGACTTATTAATCATTTTATTCTATTTTATGTTCATCTGCTTTGGGTGATAAATAGTATATTATTGTATTCATGTGAGCTTGATAGCCTAATGACATGTTTGCAGATAGAAGGCGCCCGCTGTCAACAGGTAAGGGTTTTCAGTTTGTGTAGTTTTGTCAAAAGGTGGTAAGATATATATATATATATATATATATATCTAGTATCATATTACTATCACAATATTTTATCTTGTGTATGTGGAAAGTGAACCAGTCACGTAAATACGAGCAGTATGGAAGATTGATAAATCTTTGAAAGCCAGTGATAAATAAATTGAAATACACCAGACGTAAAAACAACTTCAGAAAATACTCCTGAACTCGGATAGCCAAACTCATTTCCAGTGATTTTCAACCCTCCAGGAGGAGGAAGAGGAGGAGGAGGAGGAGGAAGCGAAGGAGGCGGGTAAGGAGCCATCGTCCTGGAGACGCTGGAGCGCCTTCCAGTAAAAGAGGGAGCGCTTTTCAGAAGAGGTGAAACTGACTTCAATCAGAACAGCTCAGGTAGGAAGGTCTCCAAGTCATAACGTTCATTCCATTTGGCATGCAGGGAAGATTGCAGCACAGATGAGAATGTTGGTGTGGATTTACCCCGGCTGCGATATTCCTCTTCTGCCAAGAATGTTTTCTCGAAGTGCGTGCTGGATAATCAGGTTGGAGTTTTACGGGGAGGGATTTCCTTAAAGAAGATGGTCTGGTAATGGATTTAAGTGCATTGAATGTATGCAATGTATGTATGTACACACACGCGCACACACACACACACACACACACACCACACACATATATATATATATATATATATATATATATATATATATATATATATATATAGACTGGTAAAAATGTTCTGTTACAACAGAATTCCATCTAATAAGAGGAGCCCATAAAAACGCCAAAATGTATAGGGAAAATACTACATTTTCAAAGACTGCTGTCCCCTCTTCATTGGTAGATGAATGAGAAAAGTTACAGAAAAGGTGGATGGATCTCTTGCTATAAATACCACCTTTTATGTAACTTTTCACATTCATCTATCTGTAGAGAGAGTCAGCAGTCTCTGAAATATAATATTTCTCTCTATGTTTTGGCGATTTCATGGTCTCCTTTTATAACTCGAAGTTCCTCCAGATACTATACTTCATATTTTAAAGAACAATGTTTATATGCTTATATTGGTGTGTGTATATATATATATATATATATATATATATATATATATATATATATATATTATATATATGTATGTATGTATATATGCATAAAAACACTTTGAATTTATTATATATATATATATATATATATATATATATATATATATATATAGTATAGTATAGACTATATTATATATATAGTATATATATATATATAGTACTAGTATATATTATATATTATGATATATATATATATATATATATATATATATATATATATTATATATATATATATATATATATATAATATACATACATACATACATATATATATATATATATATATATATATATATATATATATATATATATATATATATGGGGATTAAAGAAAATTGATATTTTTAAGTTGAAATCACCTTAAACACACTCCATTCTGTACTAGTTTCACTGGATTGCTGAAGGGCAAATAATTACTTTTCCAGTAATGGAAAATTTTATTCACTCACAAGAAAAGAATATTGTTCATATTAAAGTGCAATTACTTTCATATGAATAATCATATATATATATATATATATATATATATATATATATATATATACATATATATATATATATATATATATATATATATATATATATATATATATATATGTATATATTATATATATATATATATATATATATAAAGATATATGCCACGAAGGAAAAATAAACGAAGGAGGATCTGCAAGATCTTTCGACGTTTAAAACGTCGTTTACTGAGCAGAGACTGACATAAATACGAGAAAAGACAATACAAAAAGATTCTTATAACTGACAGATAGGGATTATAAAGAGATTAGTACCTAGAATCCGACCACACCTGGAAGATAAGAAACCTTCCCCAAACAAGCATAAACAATGGGTGCAATTAAAGGTTTAAGACAATCATCTCAGATACAATTCAA
>NC_087204.1:82039234-82044234 GCF_015104395.2 Macrobrachium nipponense | reverse complement strand
AGTTACCTGAGCGCTACCCGTGAAATCCGATCACTCCCTTATCTTATTCCTTGGTGAAGAACTGCAAGTGCTGAAGCCCTTTCTCTGACGTTTTGGCCCAACTCCACTCAAGTTTTCATCCACGGACTCAGGTAATGTGAATTGGAAGTTGGTTGCCTGCCGGCCCTCACCTACTATTCTTTGCACTCATTACTTGTTCCTCCTGTTCTCCTATTTCCATGATCCTATTATACCAGCGATTTTTGACTGTACATTTGTGATATCTTTTAGTTTATTATGAAAGTGTTCTTAAGATCTTTTGTTGGTCATTTTAACATTGATCAGTTACGTAAGTTCCCCGGTTGTTATCCCGTGAGCTACAACGTTACCTGCTCTGCAGATTTGTGAAGACTTCCCCGTTGTGCGCCGTCTTCTGTAGCTCAGCAGTGCCACTCATCACATTGCTGTCAGTGCCATTCTTCGAGATAAGAGTCCCGAGATCCTAGTGAGAGCACTCTTTGGTTACAGTGCTCCACGTTATGTGTTATCTTTCAGAGTTTTGTCGTTGATTCCTGCACCATATTTACTCACTAGATTTAGTGTTTTGCTTGCAACTCAGTTGCACATTTGTTCTTGTTTGTATTGTACTTAAACCCACCTTTGTAGTGATGTAGTGCCACGGAGCCAGTGAGAGCTCCTGTAATTTTGCTATTCTTCTGTATCCTAAGTGAATTTTATTTCAAGTGAACATAATACGTTCACCTTCAATCCGCCTTTTGAAAGCATTTTGTGATAGTTTTTACTAAGAATGCATACTTTTATTTTCTGTTCACATGAGGTACCCAGGCCCCCCTTAGTCAGCTGTTGTTTCCAAAGAATTTAAAGAAGACCAGTTCCTCCAGATAGTTTAAATAAAAGCTTACTGCACCCGCCTGCCTGTGATTTATATACTTACATAAATGTGTGTGTTTTTTATAAATAATGTAAAGGAAAACCAAACAGAAACAAGGAAATTGATGAGTATGTTGTAAAGTACCTTCCTAATGGTTTGCGTTCATCGTTAATATTGATGATACGTTCGTCCGACACAAGCCAAGAGACTAATATTAACGGCAATATGGTCACCAATTTCGTAGCGTTTTAACAGACTCAACCTCATTTTCAAGTTGTATGGCATTACACTTAATTGCACTAACACTAGAACATTTCGTATTAGCCATTGGACTAATTATCAAAGACTCATATTCAATGCAAACAAGACCCGCCAATAACACACTTTCGAATTCGCTGCCACGCAGCCTAACGTTGGGGCTATTTCAGCCGATAGTCATGGACAGTACTACATTTAATATTGTTCGGTTTTATGTGATTTTGGACTTTCATTAATGTTCTGCATACTTATGATATTTAAGCTTTGTCAAATGATTCTATACTGCAAATAGCATTATTCTATGTTATCTTATACATTACGGTGGCCTTGTTTTTTTTATGTGATCTATTCCTTTTTATTGAATTCTTATTTTTAATGCATTTGAGCATTCGTTGCTGATCGAAGGAAAGAAGGAAATGCAAGTTATTTTTTAACGCGTAACTGAAAATAGCGACCAAAAAATATCAAGATATTAAAATTTTTAAAAATTTACATACAAACACACACTCGCACATACACACACACACACACACACACACACACACACACACACACACACATATATATATATATATATATTATATATATATATTTATACATATTTATATATATATAATGTGTGTATTTATATGACTATCAAAATAAAATTATTTCTTGTGTATGTGGAAAGACGTGATTATGGAAGACTGATAAATCTTTGAAAGCCAGTGATAAATAAATTGAAATACGCCAGACGTAAAAACAACTTCAGAAATACTCCTGAACTCGGATAGCCAAACCCATTTCCAGTGAATTTCAACCCTCCAGGAGGAGGGGGAGGGGGGGAGGAGGAGGAGGCGAAGGAGCGTCTTCCAGGGAAAGAGAGAGAGCGCTTTCCAGATGAGGCGAAACTGAACTTCAATCAGAACAGCTCAGGTAGGAATGGTCTCCAAGTCATAACGTTCAATTCCATTTGGCATGCAGGGAAGATTACAGACAGATGAATGTTGATGTGGATTTACCCCAGCTGCGATCTTCTTCTTCTGCCAAGAATGTTTCCTCGAAGTGCGTGCTTGGATAATCAGGTTGGAGTTATACGGGGAGGGATTTCCTTAAAGAATATGGTCTGGTAATGGATTTAAGTGCATTGAATGTATGTAATGTATGTATGTATGTATGTATGTATGTATGCACACACACACACACATATATATACCATATATATATATATATATATATATATATATATATATATATATATATATATATATGACTGGTAAAAATGTTCTATTACAACAGAATTCCATCTAATACAAGGAGCCCATTAAAACATAAAAAAATATATAGAGAAAATACTATATTTCAGAGACCGCTGTCTCCCTCTTCAGGTAATTGAATGAGAAAAGTTACAGAAAAGGTGGATGGATTTCTTGGTATAAATACCACCCTTTTCTGTAATTTTTTCACATTCATAATACCCTGGAAGAGAGAGACAGCAGTGTCTGAAATATAGTATTTTCCCCTCTATATTTTGGTGATTTTATGGGCTCCTTTTATTATATATATATATATATATATAGATATATATATATATATATATAGTATATATATATATATATATATATATATATATATATTATACATATATATATATATAATATACTATTATATATATATATATATAATATATATATATATATATATATAAGCGAATACCAGGCGGGAACAAAATGATAGTCAGAAATCCAAGCGCTTTCGTCTTTTAACTCAGACATCGTCAAGGAGCTACTAAAGTACAATTGGAGAGGAAGGCCTCATGGTACAAACAAGATCAGGAATACCAGATGGTTATTATCAAAAGGGTAAAAATTTAAAAGGGATAATCCGGGATTATCGAATATCACACGGTCACAAACTTAAACAGATTCTTACCCTAACCGAAATTACAAAGTATCTTACAGTCCAAAACATGTCAAAAACTGAATATATTAATTTGTTGCTTATATTTATCTACAACTTTTTTTCATTATGAAAGCATCAAGTTTAAATAAACCAAGACTTGAATTTAGAACATTTCTATTATTTGACTTGATAAAACAAGATTCAATGGATATTCCTTTTAACTGGTGTCATTACAGGCGGACCTAAGGCTATTGCTTCGTACCAGTTCCAGTTTAAGAGAATGGTCTAAATCTATCATATGTACGAAACAATGCATTCAGAATATTTGCCCAAGTTCTCACAGAATATTGATGTTGCTTGAGACGCTGTGAAAGAGATTTGGCGGTCTGTCCGTAATAGACTTTATCACACTTTTTGCAAGGAATTTCATATATGCAGCCTGGAAGATCTTTAGGAGAATTTTTGATTACTAACTCTTGACATTAATATTACTGAAAACAACATTTATGTTAAAAAGCTTTAATATTCTAGGAATATCTAAAAACCTTTCATCATCAGGTAATTTTAGAATGTTATGCTTAGTAAATTCAAGTTTGTCATTAGTTGAATAAAATGTTTTTCTAGCTCTTTTCCATGCCACATCTACAAAAGTCCTTGGGTATTTAAGTTTCAATGCAATATCATAAATAGTTTTAATTTCAGCGTCAATAAACTGCGGGCTACAGACACATCAAAGCCCTTAGGAACATCCCAGAAAAAACAGAGAATTTAACATTTTGATGGTGATTGGAGTAGTAATGAACAAAGAGGGCAATATTAGTTGATTTTCGAAAGACTGAAAAGGTGAAATTTCTATCATTTCTATGGACAGTTACATCAAGAAAATTCAAATTACAATTTCTTTTCTTCCTCTACAGTAAATTTTATAGAAGGGACTAAATTTTTGAGATTATTAAGGAATTCCTGGAGGTTTTCGTGAACTGGCCAAACACAGAAAATATCATCCACATATCTAAACCAAATAACTTTTTGGGGCAAAAACAAAATTCTTGGTAAGAGTTTTGTCTCAAAAAATTCCATGTAAATATTGCTAGGACAGGAGATAAGGGATTACCCATAGCCATGCCAAACTTTTGTACAAAAAATTCCCCATTGAAACAAAATTTACTGTCTTTGATACATAACCTTATGAGACTAATGGGTTAAGCTTTGGTGTATTTAATGGTAACCTGGACTGTGTCGACATCTCAAAATCCTTTTGTTATTTAGAAAAATTTAATCAAAACCTATGCCCTGATGATATCAATATTTGTTTTTAAGGTTATTGTGTATGGTGCTATGAGTAAACCTTCTTCCATAATGTACCCGTGAGATTTCTCCAGGCTTTTAAGAAAATTAAAGAAGACGAAACAGTGAAGGTGACAAAAGCAGATAAATCTAATGCAGTGGTATAATGAATAAAAGTGACTATATAAGTAAATAATGACATTGCTAAATGATACTGATACTTATACGAAACTGAGGTCTGACCCTACCAGACAGTTAACTCCCATTTTAATAACAAATTAAATCCATTTTTGAAGGGCTTGGACCATTTAATTAAACAGTTACACCGCAATGCGCCTCCCTACCTTATATGTATGGTTTAGTCAAGACACAAAATCAATAACCCTATCAGACCAATCATTAGTTCAGTGGGCTCAGTTACGTATAATTTATCTAAATGGCTTGTAAGAATTCTTACTCCTTTGATAGGAAACATTTCTAACACAAATGATAAAAACAATGTTGATTTTATAACAAATTGAATAGTTTTAAAATTTGAATTATGATTTTAATATGGTTAGTTTTGATGTTGTCTCTTTATTTACAAAATTGCCTGTAGATGACTTACTTGAATATTTGGAAGAGGAATTAGAGCGTCATGACATTCCTTAATGTAGCAAATCTCATTAGTCTCATAAGGTTATCAAAGATAGTAAATTTTGTT
>NC_087204.1:82024234-82034234 GCF_015104395.2 Macrobrachium nipponense | reverse complement strand
GGGACCTTCGGGGTCATAGAACACAGTTAAAAACTTTTTTGACGCAGTGGCGGATTGAGTAGGAAAATTAAAAACATCTAAATGGGCTACAGGGGGTAATCTCTCTCTGGATAACATTCATAAACTGATCTATTTTTCCCTGCTCTTGCACGATGTACTGGATGCGATAGTTAATAGCTTTGATGAAAAGATTGAACCTACTTCAGACAAAGAATTACTTTATACCCAAATTGAAAAACATATGTCTAAATGTCCCACTGCAGATAGCACAATTTTTAATGGGACAGGCCCGAGGGATAGAGTGCAAAAAGACACAGAATTTTCTCCTCCCCGTCTGTGCGCAATTTTAGTATAACAAAAGATCGATTGATCAAAAGCGACAGCAGTTGCGCTGTTTCAACTGCAATAAACCGGGGCATCCAAAGAAATTGTGTAGGGTTAAATATTGTGGAATGTGTAGGAGTACTGATCATTATTGGCAGTCTTGTCCATCTCAGATATGGAGAGATGCGAGGCCTACACCTCAAGGTTCTGGAAATTATAATGTGAGATCTTCCCAGGCAGGTCAAACCAGAGGGCAAAAGGATCGGCGAAATTTTTGGGAGCCCGATCAACAAAAAGGGTACAGGTGATTGGTAAATGCCATTGTGGTCTCGTGGGGGACGCCCCAGAGCCCAGGCCTATAGTCTATGGAACAGTAGGGGATGTGGATATCCCGATATTTATAGACTCGGCAGCATCAATAAATCTAATGGACTATAATTTGTATCAATCCATGTTTTCCAGTTACCCTTTGCAACCCTCAATGAAGACGGTGTGTGATGTGCAAGCCCATAGATTAAATACCCTGGGTTGTGTTCAAATACAGTTTACTCTTGGTGACAGAGTGTTAACAGAGCCATTTTCGGTAATGAAAGGAATTGCGTTGGGCAACAGACTTTTGCTGGGTCATCCTGCTTGTAGAAGACACAAGATTTCGATCCATGCGGGTGTTAATGGGATAACAGTCGGGATACCAGGTATTTTTTGCCTTATGAGGACGTGAATAGAATGGAGGACATGGAGGTTATTGAAAGAGGAGATGTGTTCGGTGATATTAATGGCGGTGATACGAGTGTTATGGAGAAAGGTAATATTAAAACCCACGTTGCTGATATGGGAAATGATTACGAGGGTTCTATCAGAGTTCACAGTGATAACAATGGTGGTGATGATACTTTGGATGGTGATGTTGATACTAATATTGATGTTATTTCTGATACTAACAATGCTGGAGGTGATACTGAGGGGGGTAATGTGTATTGGGCGGTGGAAAGGGGAGGTACTAACCACAAATATAGAGGTGTTTTATCCGAAGATATTATGTTATTACCTGGTTCGAAGACTATGGTAAGAGTTAAATTGAAGGAAATGAGAAAACCACAGATGTGTGTGTTATTGAAAATAGCGAAAAACTTAGAGGGGTTGTTAGCACTGCATCGGTGAACAGTGTATCCAAGGATGGGTTTACGTGGTTATGAGTTGTTAAACTGTAATGATACAATTAGGAGATACCAGAAAAAACACATATATATCGATTTCCAAGATTGGAGTTGTTATAGTGGTTCAGTGGCTATCGTAGAGGGGAAGCCTGAGTTTTCGGAGGCAGAAATGCAATCAAGGAAACGAATATTTAGAGAACATTTAGCTAATGCGGATTATAGCGAACACGTTGAAGCGATAAGCGGGCTCTTGGCAGATTTGGGGATACGGTAGCCTTACAAGGTGATAAATTGGGGTTGACTAATGTGTTAGAGCATAAGGTAAATTTGGAGAATGGCACAAAACCTATTTATATTCTTGCATATCGCATACCTTTCAAAATCAGAGAACAGGTAGAGAAAGCGGTTTAATAGATGGGAAGAAGAAGGAATCATTAGACCCCAGCGTGTCTCCTTACAACTTTCCCTTGTTAGCGGTACCTAAGAAAGACGGTTCTGTCCGTGTATGCGTTGATTTTAGATGTTTAAATGAGAAGACGATCCCTGAGCGCTACCTAGTCACGTGCATACCAGATCTTTTTGTTGAAATTGGGGACATAATATTTATAGCTCAATTGATTTGGCGCAGGGTTTCTTACAGGTCCCTCTTAGTGAGAGTAGCAAGGAATATACCGCTTTTTTCCCCCCCCCCCCCAGTGCCCAAGGGACACTATGAATTTACGCGAATGCCTTTCGGTTTATTGGGCAGTCAGATAACCTTTACCCATGGTTGGTGACACAGTTTTGCACGGGTTATTGGGCAAAAATCTTTTTGTGTATATGGATGACATCCTGATCGCAACGGACACGATCGCGCAACACCTGGAAGTGCTTACAGAAGTACTTAGGAGGCTTAGATTAGCGGGGTTGAAAATTAAGCTAACCAAGTGCTTGTTCTTGAAAAAGCAGATCACATATCTAGGCCATGTCGTATCTAAGGAAGGGGTTAGAGTAAATAACAATATGGTCAAAGCAATAGCGAATTTTTGCAACCCCAGATCAAAGAAAGAGATTAAGTCATTCCTGGGTATCGCCAGTTTCTTTAGGAGGTTTGTGAAAGGGTTCTCTAATATAGCAGCTCCCCTAACTGATGTGTTGCGGGAAGACGTTCAGTTTCAATGGAATGAACCCCAGGCGGAGAGTTTTCAAAAGCTCAAGGACGCGCTAATGAATCCCCCTGTTTTGAAGTTTCCAGATTTTAGCGAAACAAAAAAACCTTTTAACATTAGTGACTGATGCAAGCCAGGAAGGTATAGGTGCTTACCTTATGCAAAAGTTCGATGGGAAATTTCATCCTTTAGCTTTTTATAGCAGGAAGTTTAGGACAAAGGGCAGCAACGAGAAGTCCATGGCCACCATAGATAAAGAAGCCTTTGCAATAGCGTCGAGCTTAGTTCAT
The DNA here is from genome assembly GCF_015104395.2 of Macrobrachium nipponense. Classification (NCBI taxonomy): domain Eukaryota; kingdom Metazoa; phylum Arthropoda; class Malacostraca; order Decapoda; family Palaemonidae; genus Macrobrachium; species Macrobrachium nipponense. The sequence continues at coordinate 82,031,315 of NC_087204.1, read as the reverse complement.
TTTAAAATGTTACTGATGAGGAATAAAGTAGAAGTTCTTACAGACCACAAACCATTACTAGATCTTTTTAATAAACCCGATTTGTCGCCGAAAAGACTCGATGGTTTTTAACTATAATAGATTTTGATGCAAAGCTCAAATATATAGAGGGCAAATTTAACGTTGTTGCTGAACCTCTCAGCAGGAGTTTTCATGACACGGAAGGTTTCCAAGTCCCGCAAGTCACTAGTGAGGCCATACAATGGGATATACCTCTCACAGAGCAAAGGCAAAATGACGACGAGATTTTAGCAGATGCAAAAGCGTTTCTAAGAGGGAAATTAGTCAGGAAACGGTATAAGTTGCCTTTTTCGGGTTTGGAGCTAGAAGGTAATCCATTGGTTAGGAAATTTAAATATAAGTTGAGAACCAGTGAAAGTAAAGGAGATACAACACAGATCATAATTCCGAAGGTCCTAATTCCAGTGGTTTTGGACATAGTTCATTGCTGGTCTCGGTAGTCCGACACTTTGGAATAGAAAAAACGTATGATGAGGTTCGTGCTAAATACATTTGGAAAAACCATGGGAGGGAAAGATGTGGAAAATTTCGTAAGGAATTGTACGGTGTGCAACACATGTAAGCCTGCAAGGACAACTTCATGCAAATTAGGATCGTATCCTAACCCCCGAGTAGACCTTTTCAGAGAATACATATGGATATCTTGGGGAATTTTTGTGAGTCTAGATAATGCGAACAAGTACTTGTTAGTGATATAAGATAACTTACAAGGATAGTAGAAATTTTCCCACTTAAGCATAAAACAGCCGAAGAAGTAGCCATAGCGTTTTTCATGTATCATTTGCAGATATGGCTCACCCGAAGTTCTATTACCGACAATGGGAGGGATTTGTGAACAAAACCTTGGAATGTTTAGCTGAAGTCATAGGGATACAGAAAGTAACAATTATTCCATACAGACCCGAGGCTAATGGGTTGTGCGAACGAGCAAACAGGAAAGTGCTCGAGGCTCTCAGGAAAACTGTAGGTGGTAATGATAAGAATTGGGACAAATATGTTAATATTGTTAGACATAGTATTAAGACTATGGTTAGTGATTCAATTAAAATGTCCCCATTTGAAGCTTTGTTTGGTTGTCCAGCACGAGGCACATTTGATTTGATAACTATGCCTCATTATGGGGAGGATACGGTCGAGGTGTTGGTATCCACAGCGAGAGAGAGACACGCTTGTCTCAGCTGTAATATCGAATCCACAACCAGATATATGATACAGAAGAGTAATAGTAAAACATCTGATCCCAAGATCAATGTCGGAGACAATGTATTTTGAAAACTTAACGTGAGAAATGAGCTAAATTACAAATTAGGCCCGAAATTTGAAGGTCCTTTTAAAGTCATTGAAGAGAAAATGGGAAACAGATTTGTAGTCTTAGAGGAAAAAACAGGTCAGTCGAGGTTAACACATATCTCGAAATTGAAAAGAATTGGTTGTGGTGATTAATATATTGTAGTGCAATTGCATTTTTTTCCTTTTTTTTCTTGCTGTCTGTCTTTTGCAATTTGGTGGCAGAATGCTTTTTACGTTTTTTTTTTTTTTTTTTTTTCTCTCTTTTATTTTCTTCTACTGTTTTTTTTTCTTATTATGCACAAATCTGCCGCGTCTTGGCGTAAGATTTCTGGGTTAATATTTTACGTGGGAAGTGGTTGAAATATGGCAAATTGTTGTTTTGGTTTTGGCTGAGAAACGTGATGATAAACATGTGATTATTCCTGTGTGTATGATATTTGGTGCTGAATTGGGGTTTCACGAGCCGAATAGATGACATTGGGGTTTTATATAATTCGGGTAATGTCGTGGGAACTTATGATTTAAGGACAAGTTTTTTGGAGGGGCGGATGATTTTTTTGGTATGGGGTCATTAATTAAATAGAGGAAATATTTTTATCACTGGAGTGGTGTTATTATTGAGATGATGATTTATATATATAAGGAGATGGCATTAATACTTGGGGGTGACTTTCTTTTTTTTGGGGGGCAGTATATATTATGGAATTGTGAGTTTATCATAGTTCATATCTCAAATAGGTGATAAATTTTTATATAATTGGACAGTATTGTTTTATTTGGAGAATTATGTCTTCGAGATAACTTTGGAGCACCTTGGTCATATCCTGTGGAATGTGCTGATGTTAGTTTCAGTATAGAACATTTTTTTGAGAATCATGAGTTTCTGGCATTGCGAGTCTGACTATGCTGCAGTTCGAAGCACCTGAGGTGTTCACAGGGGATCTTTTGCTAATATTGCTGTAATGAATCGGGTTGCGGATTTTTCCCTTTGGAGTTGATTACTCGGGGAGATATTCCCACTATTTCTTGTAGATGTTGATATGGCATTCCACGGGAATGTATCATGTAAGAATGGGGATTCTTTTCCCCGGTCGTTTCTGGTCGATGGGATTGCTGCGGTAGCAAATTCCATAACGGTACACGATCCTGTTTTTCGGGAAAGATATTGAATTATATGTGTTTCTTTTCTCTTATGTGCGCTGTGTAATGGGGGAAAGTTCACTTATTATTGTGTTATTATCTTATTTTTTTCTCCTTTTTTCTTTTTTTTTCTTTTCTTACGAGAGATGTTGTATTGGGGTTAAAAAGAATTTTTATTTTAGATAGGAGGTATAATTTGGTCAGGTCAATGTGAGTTAGATAGAAGGAGTGTTCGGCATTATATTTTATGGAGGTTAGTTATATAAACCATAAAAGGGGTTTTTGCTGTTAGACGTTATGGTTCTCTTTTGATAGCGTGTTTGTCCAGATATTGGATTATTTGTGAGGATTTCAGTGGGTAAAGATTATATTTTGTTTAGCGAGGAATTTTTAATATTTGACTAGTAGATTGAGTATATTAATTAATGATGGATTTGTGGGGTAAAGCATGACTTTAGTTATTTTATGACCATGTAGACCTTTTTAACAGGAGTGTTTCAAAAAACATGTTTTTTTCCCATAAATTATCACCCATGTCGAATGCCGGGTGTTAATCGACCTGCAGACGGTTAGTATGCAGTCAGGTTTGATGGTGAGCAGACGTGCCAGCCCCTCTCTTCAGTGCATCCCTATTTTCTGAGGAACCACTCGGGTCAAGGACGACCCACATCTTAGTAGAAAGGTTAGTGATCGAAAATCAAAGTTATTACATATCAGTTTCTCAATGAACAGTATGTATAGTCATGTGACTTTGTTGTGTTGGAAAGTCTAACTGGGTCCTATATCCAAGTGATACACAACAAACCTAGTGGCAGAGATGCCACATACCGCCATATTGTCCATTTTGCTTTGAGTGCCACTTTTTGCATTTTTTGCAAAAAGCAAAGTTTTTATATAAACATCAGATATTGAGTATTATTCATTCTAATCGTGCTATGTACTGTTGGAATATGTCGGAGGATGATGTTTCTATAAAATGAATGCCATTGTGAATGCGTTATCACGTCATAAATGCGCTCAAGGTCACGTGACCTTGTAGTGCCAATTTCTGTGTTTTTTTGCGTATAGCAAAGTTATTACGTACCCAATTCATGTCGGACTGTGTGCATAATAGCTAATTAGTGTATTTGTTTTATATTGTAAATTGTTTCGGGATGTTTATAGGTCACGTGAGCAACTCTGGGAGCGGCAGAAATGCCATATAGCAGAAATATTGTCTAATTTCTTTCGAGTGTCTTTTTTTGAAGTTTTTGCAAAAAGCAAAGTTTTTAGGTAAATTTCGGATACTGAGTATTGTTCATTTCAATCGTATTTTGTACTGTTGGAATATGTCGGAGGATGATGTTTCTATAAAATGAATGCCTGCCACTTACGTACGACCTACGATATGCCCTTATGGTCACGTAACATTCAAGTGCTAATTTCTGTTTTTTTTTTTTTTTTTTTGGTTTTTTTTTTTGTTTTTTTTTGCGAAGAGCAAAGGTTTATACGTAGCCAATGACGTGTAGGACTGTGGCATAATAGCTAATTAGTATAGTTTTTTATATTGGGAAATGTTTTACTATGTGCGTATCATGTATGGGAGACGTTTTACTTCGTATGCTGTTTGTAGCAAACGTGTGCACGACCTTGGTAGTGGCTGAGGTGCCATATCGCCAATAATCCATACGTCTTTGAACGCCCGTTTTTTTTTTTTTTTTTTTTTGAAAAAAGCAAAATTTATAGGTAAACGTAGCATATTGAAATTGAACAGTGTTCATGCTAGTAGTGTTGTTCATGTCAGTATAGTTTTGTTCAAGCTAGTATAAATGTTTATAGTGGAATATGTTGGAGGTTGGCGCGTTGTTTTGTCGCGTACGTGCTCTGGGCCATTGTATGCGAAGATTCTGTTTACCTTCTTTTCCGAGTGCTCATTTCTAATGTTTTGCCTGCCTCTCTCTCTCTTTCTCTCTCTCTCTCTCTCTCTCTCTCTCTCTCTCTCTCATGCCTCTTTGATCCAGTATGATTAGTGTTTCGTATATTCGTGGGTCTCTCTCTCTCTCCCTTTGTTTTAGTGTTTCACATGTTTCTGGGTCTCTCTCTCTCTCATCATTTGTTTTAGTGTTTCGCATATTTCTGGGTCTCTCTCTCGCTCACTCTCTCTCTCTAATGCCTCTTTGATCCTTTATGTTTATGTTTCGTATATTTGTGGGTCTCTTTCTCTCTCTCTCTCTCTCTCTCTCTCTCGCCATGTAAATAATTGCATATCATCTCTGAAAGCTGTAGTAAGTAAAGCTCTCTCTCTCTCTCTCTCTCCTTCTCTCTTGTTGTGCGTAAATATCTCTCTCCCCCTCTCTCTCTCTCTTTTGTTGTGCGTAAACATCTCTCTCTCTCTCTCTCTCTTTTGTTGCGCGTAAACACCTGCGTGACCGACCTTGGAAGTGGCTGGGATCCCATATATTGACATTTGATCCATGTCCTTTCGAATGCCCTTTTCTGTTTGTGGGTGTGTGTGTGTGTGTTTTTTTTTTTTTTTAAGCAAAGTTATATGGTAAACATTGCGAAGAGAACATGGTTCATGCTAGTATAGTTTTGTTTTATTACTGGAATATGTTGGAGGGTGGTGTGTTGTATCGCGTACGTGCCCGGGGTAATGTTTGTGCTGATTCCGTTTGGGTGCTCATTTCTAATTTTTTTTTTTTTTTATTGAGTGCTCATTTCTAATTTTTTTTTTGAGTGCTCATTTCTAATTTTTTTTTCGAGTGCTCATTTCTAATTTTTTTTTCGAAGTTGCCCATCTAGAGACGACCACAAGACGAACACAGCATGTTTGCGATGCAACGGGCCGGTCTGCCTACAGCATCAAACTGTCTTGTGTCCGAAGTGTGTGCCTCGTATGTAGGTAAGTTACATCATGAAACTTTTTTACAACTTGTTTGCATAAATGCTATATTTTAATCTTTACAAAATATATATCATCCATTTTTTTACCTAAAATACTGCAATAGTTTATTTTTAATTTTTGTTGATATTTCCAAATGTTCTAAAATATTCCCTTTTCGAAATATTTCTTTTTGATAACTGCAAAAAGAAAATAACTTTTCAAACATCCAGCAAGCCACCATAATAGTTTTATGCAAATCAATGCACAATTAGATAGCTAAGTAACACATTGAAAATTTCATTCCATTCCTCCATTTCAGGTAGCAAATTTGGCCGTCGCACTTGTCGTGGGTGGGGCCCCATTTACTGTACATATCCATTAGATAAGTTGCATACCGCCATATATCCTTGTTCTCTATAGAATTTTTGATATTCTGGTAGATTTTCATGCATAAATATCATATCATATAGTAGTTACAGCATTTTATAAGAAATGTTCATGGTAAAACAAGGAGGTCAACAAATGACTTTTAAATTAGAGTAAGTTTTTTGGGTCAGATTTTTTTTTTTGATGATTGCAAAATAATGTTGAAACATCCAGCAATCCACCATAATAGTCTTATGCAAATCTACGCATAATTAGGTAACTAAATAAAACATTGAAAATTACATTCCATTCCTCCATTTCAGGTAGCAAATTTGGCCGTCGCACTTGTCGTGGGTGGGGGCCCATTTACTGTACATATCCAGTAGGTAAGTTGCATACCGCTATATATTCTTGTTCTCTATAGAATTTGTGACATTCTGGTAGATTTTTATGCATAAATACCATATCTTATAGTAGTTACAGCCATTTTTATAAGAAATTTTCATGGTGAAAATAGCAGGTAAAAAAGTGAACTTTAGATTTGGCCCCTGATATAACATCTAATATCATCTTTGTTCAAATATTTTTACATAGTTACTTTTTAGGATAATATGACTTTATTCTGTATAAAAATCAGCCACTTCATAATTCATTTAGGTACAAAAAAAATTCGTGAAAATTTGCCTGTTTTTGGAGGCAAAAAAAATTTACCTTTTTTTTTCTCTTTTCAGATTTGACCTCTATGGGTCCGACACCTTTTCTGGCTGTGGAGACTTGTAAATTGTAGTTTTAGGAAGGATTCCCTCAATTTATTTTTTTATGTAGGTTATTTTGTATTTTTTATAAATATAAATTATTTTTTTTGTTATACACTTATTTTTTTAAAATATTTGTAATAAATATTAAATTTGTAGATGGGTATTATTTATCTCTTCAGTAGTATAGTATTATCTTTAAACTAATTTTAGAAACTATATGTACAGCAAAATGAAGTTACTGATTTTGGCTAATTTTTTTGTTTTTTTCTAGAAGCTCGGGTCGAGGTTGACCCACGTTACCTTTAACGGGGTAGGCGAAATAGCGATACCTGTCCAGGGACAGACACACAATGACTTTAGAGAATTCCCAACTCTACGTGATGATGGCGATGGAAACGACTTTGTTCTACAGTACCAGAGGTCGAGTCGAATCTACACACGAATGGCATTTCTATGGACTGCCTTTGCAGAGGATGAGATGTCTTCGATATGTCTCCTCAGGATACGTTCTGGGATAAATCAGGAGTCTATAGTCTTCGATGAGGTGAGTGCGTGTAGCACTTGCATAGAAGTCACAGGATATTTCCTTGACAACGGGGTGGTG
>NC_087204.1:82001734-82011734 GCF_015104395.2 Macrobrachium nipponense | reverse complement strand
GGTGTCCCCGTCGCCGCCCTGAAAATAACGAACAGGTGCAAGGTGCAGTATTAAACCTAATCACACGCAAGATTGGTAACGCAGTCACTTTGAAGAGAGACTCGGCTAGATTCACATAGCAGACAATTCCGCTCTTCGATTCAGAAAGCTGAGGTAGGATTACGAACTTTAGTGAGGAGGCCACAAGTCAGGAGGATGTAAATATCCTTCTGCCTTTAGCTTTGTTAAATTACTTAATGGTGTGATATATATGTCCGAAACGAAGATTTTCTGTAAGTCGTTCAAGAATACAGGAAGAGTAGCTATATGTTTATGGAAAAAAAACTAATAATGTGTTTAAAGCACACGTTTCTTTTTTTTTTGTAAGCCGTCGAAATCGCCAGTTCTAACATCCTTGATGAGTAAATGATAAGGAGTAAATCGAAAAATTCAGGAGTATTTCAATGTATGGTTTTCCAAGGATATCGTGTCAGCGCCGCAAAAATATTTATGGGGGTGAGTGTGTGTATACATAGTTGTTCGCGAGGGTTATTGGATTGTTCATTAAACGATATTTATTGCTTAATGCTTGGAAATATAAAAAGTAAAATGTGCATATGGGGCAACAATTCACTATATATATATATATATATATATATATATCATATATATATATATATATATATATATATATATATATATATATATATATATATAATTATCACATCACCGTGATTCATATAGATCATTTGAGCTACAAATGTCCTTTAATATCTAATTCGCTCAACCTCGGATTTGATATATTTCATATATGTACCGAAGGGGAATTTTTAGTTGATAAAAATTTCGTCCCCCTCATGGTATCGAACCACCGTCCAGTGGACGGGAACGAAATCACGAAGCCTATACTCTGTTTTTTTTTCATCTGTCCATCCGCATGTGGTGTTTTTGTATGGTAACACTGCGTCCGGGCTTTAGATAGTTACGCTATGTGTAAGTTTTAGGTAAATTAAAAGGATATTCTGGGTGTACATTTGATACTGAAAAGTGTTTTTAATAATTTACTGTATGCGAATTACACCGTTAATATTCGAAACAGGATATTATTATAATCGTTGAATGCAACTATCTAAAGCCGGACGCAGTGTTACCATACAAAAACACCACAGGCGGATGGACAGATGGAAAAAAACAGAGAGTATAGTGACGTTATCAAGTCCTGATTCGTTCCCGTCACTGGACGGTGGTTCGATCCCATGAGGGGACGGGGAAGAATTTATTATCAACTAAAATAAAATTCCCCTTCGGGTATATATGAAAATATATCAATTCTGAGGTAGAGCTAATGTGATATTAAAGGATATTTGTAGCTCGAATGATATATATATATATATATATATATATATATATATATATATATATATATATATATATATATAATATATATATATATATATATATATATATATATATATATATATATATATATATGTATATATATATATATATATATATATATATATATATATATATATATATATATATATATATACGTCTGTATAACTGAATCACGAAAGTTTGGAACGTGATAAATGCATAAATAAAGGTATATAAGCCACGAAGGAAAGATAAACAACGGAGTAGCTGCTACACCATTGTTTATCTTTCTCTCGTGGCTTATACCTTTATTTATATATATGTGTATGTATATACGTGAGTGTGTTACCAGTAAATATGTGAAATTAGGGATTTCACGAAATTTCTAGGGAATATGTGAAGTGACATATTCGCTTTGGAACATTTGATCCCCTAGGGGCTTAGTACTAAAACACGTCGAAACAGTGATTCATCTACACTGTTTCGCCGTGTTTAGTACTATTCCCTGGGGAATGGTCAAAGGTCGTTTTATCTATTTAGTACTAGCCCCTGTTGGTTCAAATATGTTTTACCGTCTTTAGTGCTATATAGTAGATTCACATTACCCGTGCATCTGATGCCTAGGCCAGTCCTTTACGAAACTCCCGATTGGCTGTTGATAAGCCAATCACAGGGCTGGAAACACTCAGTTTCTCTCAAGAGTTCGTATAGTAGGATGTATCTTCCACCTTTCCTGAGTCAAGATAGAGTATGTTTTTTTTTTCACAAAAACTCTTTCTTCTTATTTTCTGCTTACGTCTGGGTTCAACGCTCTCCCGCTCCATTTCACCGTGGTAAACATGGAAATAAATCAAATAATATGTTTATTTTCAACTGACACATAGCAAAAGCGTTTTAGGTTCCATCAAGCTGTTTTTGAAATATCAAGACAATATCAATTTGGCCTCAAAAAGCCTGAAAATGGAGCAAAGAAAAAGAAGTGAACTTTTCGGCGAATCCATACATCTTCAAGCTTCCACTTTAAACATTTGTTCATAATCATATCTAATGGTACGCTCTGCGGTATTGATTATCAAGGCTTCAAGTTACCATAACTTAATTCGGTCTGTCTTTTCGTTTGACTATAATATATTATATATATATATATATATATATATATATATATATTCCAAGATGCATATGTATTTATAAGGTTATCAGACTCTCTTAACATCTTCACCTCTTAGCACATTTTAAAAGAACTCGTCGTGTATATATATATATATTTATATATATATATATATATATAAAAAAAAATATATATATATATATATATATATGTGTGTGTGTGTGTGTGTGTGTGTGTGTGTGTGTGTGTGTGTTTGGTTTATTTATATATAGTATATTTGTTGTGTAAGCACATGTATATGTATATATAAAGCGAGAGAGAGAGAGAGAGAGAGAGAGGAGAGAGAGAGAGAGAGCCTTATGAGAATAAAGAAAGTATCTTTAAGCAAATACACAAACAGAATAAGTAAAAAATTATATCTGTGTAGACACAACCAGAAAAACTTCTCTTTGAAACTCTCTATGCAAAGTCGGTTACTAATGAGGTAATTATGGTAAAAACAAAAAACCGGTCTTGGTAATGGCTCCTTCATTATCACGTCCAATGTATATTAAAGCAAGTAGTAAACAGTCCTCCTTGATGATACTTTAGACACATAAGTGAGCTCGAAGTCGGCGATCTTGGTCAGTTCAAACTTCCTATGATTAGTAAGAGGTTCGAGGCAGCCAACCCGACCCCAAAGAGGTTTCGCACCGTCCCGAAGCTCAAACCAGAGTATACCTTCTGTGTTTATGGGTAAACAGACCATATAAACAAGAAAACTATAAAGGAAAGTTATTTATACAACATACAAATGAGAACGAAAGACGGAGCTACATACGTACTATCATATATAGAATGAGGATGAGCTGAGACAATTAGGCTTAGAGCGGGAATTTATGTAGAAAACATCAATATGAAAACACAAAAGAACTAACAATATATAACATAATGCCCAGAATGAAGATAAGATAGGACAATTAGATTTGGGACTTCTTGCCCACTTTGTTTAGTGAATACAATGAATCAGGAACTAATGTTATGCCTGTATCTGCAACCAATTTAGGTAGCGCGCGAAGTAGTCACGAATTCATGGTTTCTTTTTTCTCATTATTTGTCGCCTGTTCATTTGTCTAATGAAAGATTTAATTGAAAGACCAGAAATTACATAAAATTGAATAAAAAAAAAAAAAAAAAATCGTCCTGTGGTTAGGCTGCTGACCCTCTCTGCCTCAAGGACCTGGGTTCGATGATTACAAGGAGTTGCAAGAATTGGGATGTCTCAAGAACTTGTTAGCTCATCTGAAGAGCCATCGTATGCTCACTTATCTCAAGGAGGAGGTTTTACTGTCTATTCACAGTGTCCTAATGATATTGTCTAGCTTTCTTTTAAACTTCACACTGATACTGTTTACGACTTCTGGTGGCAGGTTTGATATTCCATGTGTCACTATCTTGTATGTAAAAAAGTTCCCACAATGGGATGTGTTTTATCTCTTCAGTTCTAGTTTCCATCCATTATTTCTTGTTTAGTTTTCGTTTAACGTAAATAGGTTACTGTCTAATTTTTTTATTTTTTTATATCAGTATTTTAAATGTTTCTGTTAGTTGTCCTCGCAATCGTCGTGTTTTCTAAGCCATACTTTTTCAGGCTCTCAAGTCGACTTTGTGACGTATTTGCATGATGGATGGATTTGACTATGCGGCTCTTGCTTGTACCTCTTTCTAATATATTTATGTCCTTTCTTAGTGTTGGTGAGATCTGGCATGGATTGTGTAGAGTTGCAGCACCGTCTCCTTTTTTCTGTAATTTGAACTGAACTGCCTTTTTTATGTATCCCACTAGTTTCTATGCCTTCTTTTCAGCTCTTTTTGCACTGTTTTGTGGCTTCTCAGATCTTGGTAATAATGCCTCTAAGGCATCGTTCCCAAGCAGCATGTAGCTGGCATAAAGGTTGTTTGTTCCTATTTGTAACACTTTACACTTATACAAGTTAAAAGGCATTTGCCATCTTGAGCGTTTTTTCTATGTATTCCTTTAGAAAGGCTTCCCAGTACTTGTCAATGCCTGTGTTCTCGTCGTACTCTAGATTTTTAACGTACTCTTTTAGCTTTTATAGGTCTTGTAGACGGTAGTCTAGTCTCATTAATAACTTCTTCTCTTTTTTATGTTTAACATTAATTTGAAATTAAATAATTTTATGGACGCTTTTGCCTAGATTTGCACCTATTGCAAGGTCACACACTAGGTTATCTTCTGTTGATAGGACGATGTCCTAGTATGTTGTTTCCCTAGTAGGTTTGTCAACACATTGGTGCAGGAATTAATTTTTTACAAATCCAAGTCTCTTTTCTTTTACCTTTGATGCTGAGGTCATTGTGTCCCAATGTACTGCTGCATTGAAACCTTTCCCATTATTATGCAGAGTTTGTTGTTTACTCTTTGCCTTAGTAGTGCATACAGCTGCTCATCGGAAATGTGTAGTTGGTGTGGAGGTCTGTACACTAGAATGAGAGTTATCTTCTCTTAGACTGTTTATATTGATGCCAATCACTTCTTGCATGGTTGTAATAATCTTACACTCTATTGGACTGAGAGTTGGTCCCTGACATATAGCATAAAGCCTCCAACTTTTTGTTATTAAGTCTATCTTTTTGAACAATTATATCCAGCTATCTAGTACTCTCATACGTAGTCTCTTGTTGCCTTTTCTATCCATGCTTCTGTGAGACCTATTATGTATAATTCTTCACTTGCTACCAATGCTTTGAAGAGATCTACTTTGTTCCGAATAGATTGGGCATTAAACTGCGCCACTCTGAGGGACTTTTCTATCTTCTCTTTTGTCCTCGGTGGCTTTATCAGTTTCCCTTACTGTCACTGTTTCTTGCAGTGCTATTACTAACCTGGTTCTGGGAGCTTTCCGACTTCTCCTATGAATGTTCAGTTTCACTGAGGTGTCCTTAAGAGGACTTTTCTGAGAAGGGTTCCTATAGTTTTGCTCCGCCCAAATTCAAGTGAGTTCCATCTCTTTAATATAGTTTTTTATTCCCTATAAATCTGTCCCAAAAGTTTACAAACCCAACACCTTTTTTTTTATGGCATATTAGCTCCAGTCTGTCATTGATTCCAATTGCCTTTCTAAGGGAATAGTGGCTTACATTGGTTCTGGGCAGAAATCCTATAAGAATGCCGTTATCGTTTTCTCACGGATGTTCTCTACAACATTAGTCTGGTTGGCCACAAGAACTTCTGCCTCGCTAGTTCTTCCATCTTTAAGAAACAAGTCATTTCCTCCTCCCTGCACTATGATTGCACCTTATCTATTATTTATCTTGATTTTCTTCACTGCACCTGCTATCTTCCCAGCTCCTGCACCTGGGTAAGAATGAATATTTCTCTTACTTCTATTTTTGGCTACAAAATTTAAGCACTGATCTTTTACTAACGAGTCTCCAATAAAGATTGTTTCCTCTTCTGCTTCTTAGAGCACAGCAAATCTGTTCTTTGTGTTGGTTCCTTTTGAGGGACAATTGTGTTCTCTGGCTAATATCACTATTCTACCAACAGCTCTCTTGAATTCATCATTTTTATCCTTGTAAGCTTCTTTCTTTGTACCTAGTCTAATGCTTGTTTTTCTGTTTTCATTTCTGGTTCTGGTCTGATGCAATTGTTTTCTAATCTCCGCTATACTCTCTCCGTTTTCTACTATGTCGTTGTTCATTTCTCTCTCTCTCTCTCTCTCTCTCTCTCTCTCTCTCTCTCTCTCTCTCTCTCTCTCTCAAGGTTCGTGACTTATCTTCGTAGGTCTCCAGTTTCCTTTTCCATCCTGTCTTCTCTTCTCTTGTCTTCGAATTTGTCCTTTGTCAACTTCTTTAGTTCCTTTACTAATTCTACTTCCCACCTCAGTTTAGTTATCTCCTGTTCTTATTGACAAGAGAGACAGACACTAAGACTACCTATTTTTGATGCGCATGCCTCTTGGTAGTCTACGCACCACTTGGTAACACTGCATTTTGCACATGTGTGCTTAATTTTAACTTTTCTTGAGTCCATCTCTGTTTGTGTCTTGGTTCCAATATTTTTATCTGCACTTTTAATTCAGTAGTCCTTCTCATGTGACCAGTTGAAAGGAAAAAAAGGGGGGAGAGGGTTGGTTGAGACTCCCAGTCTACGCATCCGCTTATCCATTGACAGTTTTCCTTATTTGGACATGTGTGCTTTAATTTTAACTTTACATGAGTCCTCTCTGGTTGTGTCTTGGCTTCAATATTTCTATCTGTGTTTTTAATTCAGTATTCCTTCTAATGCAACCAGATGAAAAGGAAAAAACGGGGGAGGGGGTTGGTGGTAGTACTCCCACAGCCGCCGCACCGCTACGCTTATCCATGGACAGCTTTCCATATTTCTTCTCCAGTGATACATTTTATCGCTGCCACACTAACATACGGGTCCCCTGTGTTAGGACGACTCCAAAGGTATCGCATCGGCTCGCAACTGAGGCAACACTATTTAGCTAAACAATGATTCGATCATGTGTAAAACAGAACCCTCAGGGATCAGACTAAGAATTGTGAATTATGTTCATAGCAGTTAGAAGAGTGCATGAGGTTGAGACCTAAATGTGGATATAGATTACGTATTATATCGTGTGATAGACGTAGTAATTGCCTAAACCCACAAATAACGTATGATATGCTCCACATAAAATATATGATTGCCTCGATGATAAGAGTCGAATTCGAAAATTATGGGAAATCACGCGGTGATATATCCAGTGACGTTATCAAGTCCTGATTTCGTTCCCATCCACTGGATGGTGGTTCGATCCCATAAGGGGACGAAATTATTATCAACTAAAAATTCCCCTTCGGTACATATATGAAAATATATCAATTCCGAGGTAGAGCAAATGTGACATTAAAGGACATTTGTAGCTCTATATTATATATATATGAGATATATATATGTATATAGATATAGTATATATATATATATATATTTATATATAGATTATATATAATGAGTATATATATATATATAGATATATAGTATAGATATATATATCATCGATATATATTTCTATCTAGTATATTGAGATTATATAGGATATAGGATATATATATATAGATATAGTATATAATAGATAGTATATAATACCATATCTAGATATATATAGAATATATATCATAAGACATCTATATATATATATATATATAAGGATATATATCGGAGATATAGTATATAGGATATATATATGATATTATATTATATATATAATCATATTATATCTATATATGCATATTGATCCATATCATATATATATATCTATCAAGATATAGGTATATATATTTATAGATATCTATAGATATTTATACGATATATGTATTATATATATATCTGGATATATATAGATATGATATATAATATCTTTTTGATATTAGCGGTATATATAATATATATAGAGATCATAATAGATATATCGATATATCTCTCATATAGATATATATATTATATATAGTATATATATATAGGGAATACATAATATGATATATAATATATATAGATATTTATATATATATATCTATATAGATATATATATAGATAGATATCTATATATATCTATATATATATATAGATATATATCATATATATATATATATCTATATATCTATATATATATATATATATAATAGTATATCTAAATCTATATATATCTATATATATATATATATACCATATATATATATGTATAATATACATATATACTGATATATAACATATATATATATTCTATATATATATATATACGTTATATATACATATATATATATAATATATATATATAATATATATATATATATATATGTTAATATAATATATATATATATATATATATATATATTATATATATATATATATGTGTGTGTGTGTGTTAACGCAGATAAGAATCACGTTTTATTTGGTAAACGTGGAACCCCGAGCATCAGCAAACCGATACACACCATCATCTCTCTCTCTCTCTCTCTCTCTCTCCTCTCTCTCTCTCTCTCGCTCTCTCCAAGCGACCCCTCTCTCTCTCCAAGCGACCCCTCTCTCTCTCGACAACCGACCCGTAACCTCTCTTTCTCTCCACCTCTTTCTCTCCATTCTAACAGGTAATCAAAATGAGAGTCAAAGTTATATAAATAATAGCTATTCATTTAACAATGGAAAGATAATAATCCAAGTCTCACTGACTAACTTGACTCAGTTAACCCCCAACATTAAAATGTCTAAAACAGTAATTTATCACACCAATTGTCTATTCTCTCCCATACGGGACCCTCGGTCCCCCTAGGACTCCCGGTCCCCCCTTTGCCGAACACATAGTTCCGTCGCCAGAATCATCTGTTTCAAAGACATGAGAAACACACTCGTTTTGCACACATAAGTTTAAAGACAAAGCTAAAGATTAAACATTTCTTACAATGTGTAACAAGCCATCCCTTTGGCTAAAGTAATTCAACACTCACCCATTGCCAACCAGGATTCACACACACGATAAACAAAACTCTTTGGCATCTGCCATCGTGGCTCTGCCTTTCTCCCTCGGATCTCTGTGCAAGTCTTCCCATAGACTTGGCTAATGATACCATTAAGAATAGAAGAGGCGCACACGACATATGAATGCACACTTCGACAACACCTCATATTTCTGGCTACAACCAGTTTCTCAAAGGCACTTTGAAAAAGACCCATGAACTCATGAACATTGACCCGCCTTTCTATGCACTTTTCATATCACGCCATCCATAAATCATTTATCAGTTTTTCTCGGGTCGTTGCTTCAGCTCTGTTCTCCACATTCCATGAAGGTCATAATGAACATAATCATAATATATATTAAAAAATACAACCCCTAGGACTCACAGCAGCTCGGCCACGCTAAATTGCTAGCTCCCGCTAGCAAATGGTCAAACAAAAGAGCTCATACATATTAGAAAACATTGGCCGGGCTCAAAAAAATAATAACCGTATGTGTCTGGCATTATAAAGTAAAGTCTTATCATGCTTCATCTCAAATACACTAGAATTTTCTCTCATCATTTTATTCTTGAATATCCTTCTTTGTCTGCAACTTCCAGAACAGACTGGAGCATGCTGTAGGAAGACGCAATGCCTCCCTCATGGCTTCTGTAGACAAAAAACCGCTGTAGAACTCTGTAGACTCGTAGAAACTCTCGTAATCACCTGGATAAATGACAGCAACATCTCTGCACGGCTGGTGGACGTCTTGGTAGCGTCGGGAAACGACTTTTTTTTTTTGGTGGTGTTAGTATGTCAGTCAAGTCATCGGTCAATAAAACAAAAAAGAATGAACCCCGGACATACTACTTCTATCAAATCATGATCTCAAAAATGTCAAATAACTAACTGAACATTCTCCCAATTAACTCCATTTAATATGACTACTAATCATAAGTCATCATCACAACTCACAAAGGAAAAAAAATACTCAAGTACTCTAACTCGATTCTCCAAACTCACACATCAACGCACCCAATCCAAAACTC
>NC_087204.1:81978942-81996442 GCF_015104395.2 Macrobrachium nipponense | reverse complement strand
AGACAAATGAAGTCATTGAATACCTCAGTTAAACACTAGAGTGCCTTTCCCCAGTGTAGAGAACTGATTAATCATAACTTGTGCAAGAAGTTTTTTCTTTTTATCTTGTCTGACCTGGGATCTTTTTCCAGATTCCCTGAGTCGCGTGTCAAGTCTCTTCGCTCGCAAGTGTTGCATTACCGCAAAGATTTCGAAACCAGCTTTTACGTGAATTTCATTTTGAGCCAGCTATCATCCACTTGAGAGATATTATTAGTCCATGTGGGGACCAGTTACATTTACTTAACCCTGGCTGTTAAGCAGCCTCTTGTAAATAAATAGATGTAAAGTAATTAGCTGAGTTTCTGGCGACCTTTTCCTCTAGAGTAAATGATCACTTTAAATCCTTTGTATGGTAAGTTCAAATAATTTACTCTTTTTCCCTCAACTATTCCTGTTTACGTATTGGAGTCCTTTTCAAGGCCGGCCCATACGTAACAATGTCGACCTCGCCGAAGATTCGAACCTAGCTTGCTTAAAAAGCTTGTAAATCGCGTTTATCCTTGTAAAAAACGTAGTGAGATGTTTTTACAAAGCGCAAATCAAAGCACACTTGCAGCGGAAGACACTCACTGACTCACGTAAGGTATACCATTCATATAATATGATTATTTTATAACAAATGTTAGCTTAAGGTACGTTTGAGTATTTTTTTTATTACGAAGTGTTTTAAATAAGTGTTAAGTGAGAAATATTATTATATTGTAACGGCCAGAACGCTGAGTGAATTCTGTTATTTTGTAAATCGCATTGTCTTTGCCTGACGAGAACGAGCACGTGTTAGATAGATGCCAGAAAGTACTAGATCAAACTAGGAAGTGCTTTGCCAGGGTTTATTGTGTGTTGAAAGCCTAGCTAGTTAGGAGTGTCTACTAATAGTTACGGCAAAAGAAGTGTACAATTCTTTTGTCTGTTGATATGTTAGGGGTGGGAATTCGTTTTAACTTAGTTTTCATTCCAAGTGTTGGTAACCGCTTAGCCTGCTAGCTCTCTCAGCTTAGCGCATGCGCTTTCCCAGCCAACCTCCATTTCGAACAACGCAGCCATGTTTTTTATCCCTTTAAGAATTATCCTCGAATTATTTAAGCAAAGTAACCTAAGTCTTGATGTTTAACGTTTAAAGTAAATAATATCAATCTTCATGCTAGCATCGATTGTTTTGACAGAGAAATTAACGTAATTCATCTTGAATTAGAAATTAGAATTTTTTGTTGTAAATCGTTTTCACTTTTACAGAAATCAGCGTCCTCTGTTCACTCGCGCGTTTCACGTTGTATCTCTCACCCGCTCGCTGAGCGAAAGTTTCATTCCACTTCGGACTTAACGTAACCTCTTTTTACAAATGTTTGCTAACATCGTTTAAAAATCCTTACCGTCATCTCACTTGTCACAGGGACCTAGTAACCTTACGTAAAGTTAACGTAAATCTTCAAAGAGTATATCACAAGAATTGTTAACGTAAACTGCATCGTTGTAAATTTCATATGAAAACGCAAATCATTTCACATAAGCGCAAGCCGCTACCATTAACGTAAACATCGTTCATACGCGAGTGCGTTATCGTTTTTATAAACCTTATCCAAAAGCAATTCTTTCATTACACGTTAACGTAAGTAAATCATTTAACGCAAGTGCGTCATATTAAAACTAAAAGTATTAGTTCAATTAAATACAAGGAAGTTCATCATATATCATTTTACCCTCTCAGAGAGAGAGAGAACCCATTATTCACGAAGCCAAGAGTACTACGTCCATTTCTTATGCGCATGCAGAATTAACATTATTTTAGTCTCTTGTGTCTTTCATTTACACTGAGCGTGATACGTGCGCGCCTGGTTGTCCATTGCAGTTTGCAAGCATTTATCTCATTTATCGAGTACTTCAGCAAAGGATGAGCATTTTAAAATTACCATTACCTGTTGTTGCCCAAGTGGTCTTTTCCATTTTTATCCCAAAAGACTTGCGTATACCGCAAGCACAACCCGCACAGTGTGCCACACAAATCCATACTTCCAGACAAGGAAGCCTATCAGTCGAGGACTGGGCCACCACCAGTGCACGTCAGGTCTTACCATTTTACAGTGCCACTAATTCTTGACACTGTCCATCGACTGGCTACTGAAGTACTCCCACCTTTTACTTTCTCTCCTCCACCATTACACTCTGCCACAAACAGAGAACCATTTCTCTTCTGTATATTTGTGTATACTGCATTTAGTGTCGTCCGACGGGACACACCAGCACGCTACCAGTGCCCAAGGAACGCCTCCATAAGTGCCAGTGCACCTGTACAGCCGTACAGGTAGCCTTCTACCTGCGTTGTCCGTCCTTACGGAATGCCCAGTAATTAGTGTGTCCATGTACAAGGGTCAGTGATCCTTCGGAACACTCAACAAGGGAACGCCTCCCGAAAGTGCCGCAATACCAGCCCTAAGTGCTGTCAAACTGCGTGTCCGTCCTTACGGAACGCCCAATCCATTAGTGTTATCCGCTATCCCGGATCACCCAATCAAGGGAACGCTCCTGAAAGTGCCGCAATACCAGCTCTAAGTGCTGTTAAAAAGGAACGCCTCCATAAGTGCCGTGCCCCTGTATTGGACCTACAGGTGGTCCATTCTAGCGTCTCCCAACTTAGGAACGCCCTTAAGTGTGACGTGCGCCGCACACTCCATTTATTTTCCCATAGTGCCACAGAGCACCCAGTCTTTTCAGACCTTTTTCTCTACCATGTCGCAGAACACATTTCCAATTGATGCCCCTTTACACAGTAGGCACTCCCATTTCATTCAGTACCCTTCCTGGCCATTATTTTCAACTCTGTCCGAGCCTCTGCTGCACCTAAGGGAAATGAAATCTTCCCCTGCTTCCGCGACTCTTTGCCATAGAGCTAGAGAAGCTCCGAACCCTCATAACTCTGGGCAAGGATGCCGGTTACACTGACCACCCTTGACCAGTGGATGAAGGCGCAGCAGGATGCCGCGCACCTGCAAGAAAGGGAAAAGAAAAAGAACCAGAGAAAAGCCAGAGAAGCAGAAAGGAAGGCAAGGGAAGAAGAGAGAAAGCATGAGCTCGCTCTCAAGGAGAAGGAACTCGAAATCAAGCGGGAGAAGGCCCGTAAGGAGAGTATATAGCTCCAGCCACTCTGCCAGCTTCCAGCCCTGCACCCCACTGTCTCTCACAGTCTCGCCATCTCTGGTCTGCCTCTTACCATTTCACTGCCTACCTCCTCCCTTTTGGAAGAGGTAAGCCCACCAGTTAACCCTGGACTAGGCTTCCGAGGGTGATTCAACGGAGGTTTCCTTAACCTCCCCACGTCAAATCACTGCCAGAGAGGACTCTTCACCTGTGCCAGAGCACACTGCCAGCCTTGGTGACTCCACAGATTCGCAACCTGTGGGGCCCATCTCGGCCTTATCATCCAGTGCCACGGAAGAAGTTCTGGAAGAAGTTCTGCCGTGACTGTGGCCGCAAGGGTCACATGTCTGCCAACTACGGAAGGTGCGCAAATTTTAATATTCCTGCCATCGACAATGGCAGGTACCAATCCTTCTTCACTAGGCCCCCCAGCTAAGGGCCCTTTAACCGTCGCACCGCTCCAAAGCCATTATCCGGCAAGCCACTTCAGAGCCTACGACGACTATGGCGCTCAAATCTCCCTGATACGGGAGACGAGTCCCCCGAGTGGGGCTAACGTCAATAGACGTCACTTAATCACCATTGAAGGTATCAGCCATATCAAGCTGATCCTTCCAACCATACAATTGAGAGTCACCAGACCTCACTTCTCCAAAGTTTGTACCCTTGCAGTTGCAAGCTACATTCTAGGAGGTTACGACCTCCTCCTAGGGCAAGACATGAAGTCTCCCTCGCATCTAAAAAATCCTAGGGGTCCTAGCCCACGTCAAATCACTCCAAAGCAAAGAGTCATCGCAATTCTACTTCCTCCAGGAAGTATGTCCACCAACAGTCTCCCCCATTAGCAGGTGGGCGATTGATCCTTCACAGTTCCGTTGCAAAACCTTGTTAACGTAATAGGGCACTCCACCAATTGGCCTAGGTGCCCTAGCAAGCTACCAGCAGCGGACACTGTCCAAGTTCCACAAGGCTTAGCCTTCCAAAAGAGACAGGACCCTCTGTCTCCCATAACCAAGGGCACGCTGAGAGGTATTGCCACCTCCGGTACCCGTCACAGGTCCAGTCGACCTCAACACTCTGCCAGTGCCACTTGGCAGCCCTGAGCAGTGCCAAGCTCCGTCCAGCCTGGACGTAGAGCCACCACCGAACTTGACCTCTGCGCCTGGCCCCGAGCTAGCGCCGGCACCTAACCTAATCAAGGATCCTCCTACAGGAGATCCTCCAACAGGCATAGAGCTTACCGCAGCCCATGGCCAATCTCCAGCCCATCATTCTTCTTCCCCCTTACCACTGTCGCCCGAGATGAACCTCCGGCAGATCTCACCTTTACGCCTCCTCTGGCCGACCAGGAGTCAGCCTGGAGTTTTCCCCTTACGACGGTTGTCGCAGCAGCCGAAGTTAGGGCCTTCCCTGCAGTAGGTTCCACCTCTACGACGGTTGCTGCAGATACCGAAGTAGGGTGTTCTCCTGCAATCCTCAGGCTACCATTGCCTCTGCTCCTGACGGCGTTTCTGGCCTTACCCCAGAGTCGGTTCCTGTGTCTACTCCTAGGACTGGTATAGCTAGGTCCTTGAGGAATAAGAAGAAAAAGAAGGGACGTCATTAACCCACTAACAAAAGAGCCACATGCTCTCCTTGATACCTGTGCCCAAGGTACAGTGTCACATTCCTTTGCAGAGCGATCCTGGCACCTACCCAGAGAAGGTAGCCAGCCTGATCTCTGCCAGTAAACTAACCCTCTAACCCCTAGCAATTGTAATAGTAACCCTCACTTAAATATAATTACCTCATTACATTTCATCCTGGTACTCTACTAACCACTCATCATCCTCACGCATCATTACCTCATCTCATGTATTTTAACAATTCAGTCAATGAATCGCTGCTGCGCGTACCACACTCTGGAATGATTGCGTCTCTAATTAACTGTATTGTGTAGGTTAGGCTAATGATTTAGTACCAGGGCATTAGGGTAGTAGCAAAAAGAATTTCAAGTAACCTTACCTAGGGGTAGAGTAGACTGTCGTCAACAGACAACCCGTAGTATCACTTAGGCTAGACTACATTACTCCATTAAGTTAGTACACTTAGCATCTCCACCTATAAGTGAGGTAGGCCACTGTAGTTAGCTGTATCGCTGCTCTAAAAACTTCGGTTAGAGTAGGAGAACTGGATAGTAAG
Organism: Macrobrachium nipponense; assembly: GCF_015104395.2. Taxonomy (NCBI): domain Eukaryota; kingdom Metazoa; phylum Arthropoda; class Malacostraca; order Decapoda; family Palaemonidae; genus Macrobrachium; species Macrobrachium nipponense. Next base: position 81,991,087 of record NC_087204.1, on the reverse strand, counting down.
AGACGATCAACTTATTTAAGCCAAGGCCTACACGCCCGAAAGGGAGTGAATGCCTTCTTAACAGGGGGAGCTGCTACGTTTATTGACCTCCTCGTCTCCCCAGAATTTAGTTAAATATTTTGATTTGTAAAAAGGCAGCCATATTCCTCCAATATCAGCTGATTTTTAGGGCGGGAAACCAAACAAGCAGCCAGAGATAGGGAGTTCCTGTTAGAAGGGGGAAATAGACTTGTCAGCTTTAGGGACGTATCCCAGAGGGAAGGATGTAGTGGCAGATTGGTACTTCTTAGGCCTATATCTTAAGCTCTTTTTCCTGTGAACCCTATGCTGGCTGTATGTTCTGTTTCCAGGATTGCCCTGTCGTGGGGGGTTAAGCTGACCCCCAACCCAGGAAAAACACCTGCCCTAGTCCTCAGTCGTCTCCAGTCGTGACCTCGGACGGATGTCCCCAAAAAGCCTTCCCACTTAGGCCTAACGGCGTTACTGGCGCACCCAGACCTGAGACAAAGCCGGACGCCGCATTTCTACAAAGGTCCACTGATCATTGGCATCCAGGTACGTCTTGTGAAACAGCATATTGCCAGTACCTTACCTCCTACTGTCTATTTACTCCCCATTTTCAAGCTTCAACCTCAACGAATATCCCTTTGTGCTTCTCACTGCCTTATGGCCGCATGCTTCCCCTTGTGTGATCGTCCCAGACAAATGAAGTCATTGCACTACCTCAATTAAACACTAGAGTGCCTTTCCCCAGTGTAGAGAACTGAATAATAGTAACTTGTGCAAGAAGTTTTTCTTTTTATCTTGTCTAATCTGGGATCTTTTTCCAGATTCCCTGAGTCACGTGTCCAAGTCTCTTTGCTCGCAAGTGTTGCATTACCGCAAGATTTCGAAACAGCTTTTACGTGAATTTCATTTTGAGCCAGCTATCATCCACTTGAGAGATATTATTAGTCCATGTGGGGACCAGTTGCATTTACTTAACCCTGGCTGTTAAGCAGCGTCTTGTAAATAAATAGATGTAAAGTAATTAGCTGAGTTTCTGGCGACCTTTTCCTCTAGAGTAAATGTTCACTTTAAAATCCTTTTTACGGTAAGTTCAAGTAATTTTACTCTTTTTCGCTCAACTATTCCTGTTTACGCATTGGAGTCCTTTTCAAGGCCGGGCCCACCCATACGTAACAATATATATATATATATATATATATATATATATATATATATATATATATATATATATATATATATATATATATATATATATATATATATATATATATATATATATATATACGTATATATATATATATATATATATATATATATATATATATATATATATATATATATATATATATATATATATATATATATATATATATAATGAAATGTTGTCCCTTATACATATTTTACTATTTATATTTCCAAGCATTAAGCAATAAATTTCGTTGAATGAACAATCCAATAACCCTCGCGGACAACTATGTATACACACACTCACCCCCATAAATATATTCGCGGCGCTGACACGATATCCTTGGAAAACCATACATTGAAATGCTCCTGAATTTTCCGATTTACTCCTTATCATTTATTCATCAAGGATGTTAGAACTGGCGATTTCGACGGCTTACAAATAAAGAAACGTGTGCTTGAAACACATTATTAGTATTTTCCATAAACATATAGCGACTCTTCCTGTATTCTTGAGAGACTTACAGAAAATCTTCGTTTCGGACATTTATATCATACCATTAAGTAATTTAACAAAGCTAAAGGTAGAAGGATATTTGCATCCTCCTGCCTAAGGAATAAGGATGTTATTACCAGAGACTTGTGGCCTCTTCACTAAAGTTCGTAATCCTACCTCAGCTTTCTGAATCGAAGAGCGGAATTCTCTGCTATGTGAATCTAGCCGAGCCTGTCTTCAAAGTGACTGCGTTACCAATCTTGCGTGTGATTAGGTTTAATCCTGCACCTTGCACCTGTTCGTTATTTTCAGGGCGGCGACGGGGACACCTGTGTGTTAAAATATAATCAGTTCCGTTGTATATTATAGAATTCTTTACCAGAAATTGGTTAGCGTAATATCAAAACAAAAACAAATTTCTCTCTTTTACAGTTATGATTCAAACCTATTACTTCCACAAATAATGATCACTTCTCCCTTCACCACACATGTGTAACGCTAGGGGACTGAAGTATTAAGCGTTCAATATTTGAATTATAACTAACCGTTATTGTGTGAAGTAGTTTCTCGCCAGCAAGGCGAAACAAAGCAGTTCTCAAATTTTGTGAATGGTATTTCGTCAATGTCCACTCATAATGAATACACCAGTAATGTAGAGTTCTTTCTATAGACAGGACGTGAGAGGAGGAGCACGGGGTAGAGGCGTATGAACAATTTTCGGCAATGTTTTATTTTCATTCAATTTTTTTTATTCTTTTAGTGAAGTCTTCGCCAAAGCGCGTTTTTATCGACGTAAAGTGAGGCCTCTCCTAATCCCGATGTTTTGATACCTTCTTCCAGTCATCGTCAAGGGCAGGTAGTTCCAGGATGATATCCTTAAGTAACCTGGGAAGATTCTTTGTGGCAGATCACAATTTCAGTTTCTGTAGCTCTCACCTGCTGAACAATCCTTGATTCAGGTGCTACTCAACCCATAAATAACCCATAGAGAGGTTAGAACCTTGTTAATAGACAAAATGAATCTTCGTGAAATTCTGGAAATGTTGCCTTTGCATGCAAAAAAGGTTTATATCGCATTTCTTTTGAAAAGAGTACCCTTTTATATACAAGGCTCCAATGAAGAAGAAAAATGTTTCTCTCAAAAAGCAAGTGATTGGATCATTTAGGAAAAAAATATTGTATTTTTTTATTCGTGCTGACTGCTGTGGTCTCAGGTGGAGGAAGGGGACATGAATGTACTAGCAGAAGTATCTTTTTTATTTCATAGCCATAATTAAAGAGAAGTGCTGACGTGGAAAGTTTTGCCTGTGTAAATTATCCTTATTGAACTTAGAAGATCAACTTCAAGATCTTAGAAACTAAAAGGAATTTTGAAAATCTCTCGTGAAGTAGAAGATATTTTGAAGCCTCAACACCACCAGAGTGGAAAGATGCCATGCGCCAATATTATCATGTGGAGATAAGGAGTATAGTGTATCGAAAACTTAAACGCAAACAACACAATAAAATGAAATTGCTGGTCGGAGTGTAACTCCCCCTCAGTATTATCGTGTTATTGTAAAATTTATGTTTTATGCTCAGATTTCATAATAAGATTAGTTAATGTTAAGAGTAACGTCAATCTTTGGTCGTGCATTTGATTCCTTACCCGTATGTTCTGTTATGCTTAGCTGTCAACAAACAATTAGGGCAAGTTGAAAAATAAGCGATAAGTCGCTCTAGAGTTTCGCTCTGTTCGTCTTTCTTTTGAGAAAATCTGTTGTCACTTGAGATGAGGGCGACTCGGTCTTCCTTTTTTTTTTTTTTTTTAACATTTCAGTCTTATCATTAAGCAGTGTGCCGTATTGAACCAGTACCGTTCGTCTTTGTTTCTTGCCTAAACCATGTGACTTATTTTGCAGTGTTTCGTCATAGGCCTTGAGGTTGTTCTGTGAACAAAAATCGTTTGCATAGTATCTCATGACGTCATTATCTCGGAAGTGACGTCTCTTTTTATTTCTATGGTCATTTATAGTCATATTTTTCATGTTAAGAGACATATTCCGAAACTGTGTAGTGTTAATACTTATTAATAAGCATAATCTCACTCTCTCTCCTTCGCGTTGAAAGGGAATTTATCAAGATTATATATAAAGAGTGCCTAGATCCCAAAATGCTTCACCTTATATGACGTCATCCCATTTTGTGTACGTGTGTCAGATCGAGAGTTTCACATACGATGAGAGAATTTTTGTTCGTTCTAAGATATATAACTGTGCTGCCGAGAGATGCTAAAGCTCTCTCTCTCTCTCTCTCTCTCTCTCTCTCTCTCTCTCTCTCTCTCTCTCTCTCTCTCTCTTCCGACCGACAGGAATTTAATTTTTAAAGTAATGTAAAAACTTAGTATTTGGGTCACTCTCAGCGTTTTGTTAAAATGATATAGATTTGCTGTTATTTGAGGAATCTGAACAGACTTTATAAAAGTGTAACAGGCTTATTTCAAGTATGTTAGTGAAATCTGAAGCTTTGATTAGAACCAGGTAATGGGATTTACAATTTTTAAGTGCACTTAAAAATACTTAAGGTATTTACGGAAATTAAAGAATGTAATTTTTTTCATATTTTAATTGTGTAGATATTTTTTGGAAGTGTGATTTTTATGTATATTCTGTGTGATATAATTTCTAAGTGTTTCCACATTTTGGTTGTGAATTTAATACTCTTATATATTATGTGTTTTCATGTTTTTGCAATCACAGTTTGATTAACTTAGGTGTTTCTTACTGATTTAAAATTGCATACTTAATTTAATTTAACACTTGTGAATTCATTTATATTTAACTTAGATTTCCTTTCAATCGCTAATTATTTCTTAACAGTTTGAATTTTACTTAAGCAAATTTAATTAATTAATTTTCTTGATAAACTAATTTTTTATTTTGTTTCATAATTAATTCAAGAATTAATTAAACTTTGTGTTTTCAAGTAATAGTAAATTTTCCTGAGATTGTGCATTTATTTATAAATTTTGAATTTGAAAATTATTTTTTGTTTTTAATACTTTTATAAATGTTTCATTTACTGATCACTAGTGATAGGATTTAACTTGTGTAGATTCCAACTTCAGCGATAAATTATACTGTTTTCCTTCAGTTTTCTTTAATTAAGTGAGTTAGGACAGGGGAAACATTTTAAATACTTACTTTCAAAGTCTTTGTTGGAGTGATCCCCTTGAATTAATTAAAGGCATAATTATACCTTACACTTATTTTGATGGACTTTCTAATCGATACTTTTGCCTTAGAGTACTCAGTCGTATTTTATCTGTGATGAAGGTTCAAGTGTCTGGCTGCTGTGAGGTAGTTAAGTAACTATATTTTTTGATTGGTAAATGTAATAACCAGATATGTGGGCTCTTCGTCTATATATATATATATATATATATATATATATATATATTATATATATATATATATATATATATATATATATATATATATATAGGTATATATATATATATATAAATATATATATATATATATATATATATATGGTATGTATATATATATATATTATATATATATATATATATATATATATATAAATATATGTGTGTAGTATATATATATATATATATACTATATATATATATATATATATATATATATTATATATATATATACTATAAATTATATGTGATATATATATATATATACATATATATATATATATATATATACTATATATATATATATATATAAATATATATAATATATATATATATGACGAAGAGCCAACATATCTGGTTATTACATTTACCAATCAAAAAATCTAGTTATCTAACTACCTCATAGCAGCCAGCCACTTGAACCTTTATCACAGATAAAATACGCTAGTACTCTAAGGTCGAAAGTTATCCATTAAAAAGCTTTTTATCATACAAGGAATCAGGGTAAGTCATAAAAATAAGTGTAAGGTATAATTATGCTTAAATTAAGTTTTATATATATATATATATATATATATATATATATTATATATATATATATATATAGAGAGAGAGAGAGAGAGAGAGAGAGAGAGAGAGAGAGAGAGAGAGAGAGAGAGAGAGAGATATACATATATATAGATATATTTATTATATATATATATATATATATATATATATATATATATATATATATATATATATATATATACTATATATATATATATATATATATGTAGAGATATATATATATATATATATATATATATATATATATATATGTAGTATATATATAGATATATATATATATATATATATATATATATATATATATATATATATATATATATATATATATATATATATATATATATATATGTGTGTGTGTGTGTGTGTGTGTGTGTGTGTGTGTATACGTATATATATAGATACATATATATCTATATATATATATATCTATATATATATATATATATATTATATATATATATATATATATATATATATATATACCCACACACACACACACACACACACACACACACACATATATATATATCATATATATATATATATATATATATATATATATATATATATATATATATAATATATATATATATATATATATGACGATTCGGAAAGTCTATTATAAATTATGTATCGTCTGATGAAGCTATTGCGTCTAGGGGTTTTCTTAACTCTTTTCTAACTGTTCTTTTTCCGTGTTTGGAGTTCTGTTGTCCTGTGCGGTCTCCCGGTGCTGACCGTCACCTCAACCTTTTGGATAAGTTATGTCATCTGTCAAGTTTATTTTGCCATATTTGAATGGTGACTTGTTGCTTAGACGTAAATTAAATTTAGTATGTTTGTTGTATAAGATATACCATAACAACAAAGATCCAGCGCACTCTTTCTAATTGATCCAGTTGTTTGTGCTCGGAAGTTTGGACAGTGTGCTGTTGCAGTGTTGTTTTTCAGTATTAGGTTTAATTTCACTCAGTTTGGTAGGAGTTTATCTTGGCTACAAACTGGAATGTGGAATGCTTTATCTAGTGCAGTTGTGGGTTCTTGAGATCTCAAAATATAGAAGCGAGGCAGAAGTTCATTCCTTCTCTCTGCTGGCATCAACTGAATTCAGTTGTATGGGTTTTATCGGTTTTATTTCCTGTTCCTTCATACAAGTTCATGTATCACTTTTTCCTAGATTTTTTTCTCTTTCTGTAGGCTGATTTCCATTTGGCAGCCCCTCTCCATAAGGGGTTTCAGCTGAAGGTTTAAAGCAGGGGTTCCCAACCTTTTTGTTCTTCTGTAACCCTTAGGCATTTTTATGGATTCATGCGTACCCCTAAAAATTGAGGATGGAAAAGGAAAACAATTAAATTTTGATATTTTTCTATTGTCATACCTGTACTAGCTGTGAGTGCCAGTAGGAGTGAGTGACTCAAGTCAGTCACCCTGCTGCCCGCCACGGATACAGATTACTACAGCCGGGGGAAGTTCCGTGATAGTAAAAAATAAATGGTATTCACTCTACTTTTGACGAAATAAAAACGAAGACACTACATTGTGCAATCTCAATGCAAATTACATTATGTATTGCACAGATCCAATGTACCCCATGAAGAGTACAAATGTACCGCTGTGGGCACCTGTAACTCAAGTTTGGAGCCCCTGGTTTGAAGAATATATATAAAAAATGTTTTTGAAAAAAGCGTTGATTAAAATGCGCTGAAAATTTGAGATTTAGTTTTTGGAGACAAACCCGGATTTTCTTACAATTAATCTGTCTAGAAAAATAAAAGCGTGGGCACCAAACATAGAAGGAAATGCTTCAAGAAAAGGATATTTTTTCAACTCTTGTTGCTTATCTTTAAATATTTGGCGGCCACGCTTTTGTTTTTTATAGACGCGATTAATTGTAAGAAAATCCTGGTGTGTCTCAAAAAATTTGTTTTTCCCTTTTTAGTGCCTTTTAATAAAAGATTTTCTCAAAACACACACACACACGTATACATACATACATACTATCATACATGATCTATAGTATATATATATATATATATATATATATATATATATATATATAAATATATATATATATATATATATATATCTATATATAAGATATATATATATATATATATATGTATATATATATATATATATATATATATATATATATATATATATATATATATATATATATACCACACCACACACACAGATAATCAAGTGAACAGGCTCCACCCACTCATTAGTAATATCAATAGTCTGCACGTTCGTAAAATATCGCTTTTAACCGAGCCTATAATGCAATTTTTTTTGTATCATTGGTTTTTTAAAATGTCTGACTGAACGTTACCGGTTTGATATTATCTCATTATATTATTGTAGGATAATTCTAGGTTTTGTCTCTTTCTGCGTAACAAAAATGATCTCTAGAAAAGAATAGAAGGATAGAAATAACACTTTCAGATTAAGCAAAACTATATTTGGAGTTATTCTTTTTTAGGAATATCATAGTCAATCAACGGATATGAGCAATAAACCTTGATTACTAAACAAAAATCCTCTTATGTACTAGTCCTTCAAAACGTGCATATTTAGAAATACACACAATACGCACATAGGAACAAACGTGTAGAAATAGATCAGTGAAAAATACTTTAGGTAATTATACACAATGACAAGTTAAATTACCAAGGATTTACATTTGTGTTCAGAAGCTCCGGTAACGCATACCAAGCATCAATGTCTAAGTAACCATATCCTAAGAATTTATATCCCTTTTCCTGTAGGAATTTCGTCAGGAACTCTTTGCCTTCTGGGATGTGGGCTACCTCGATGCACATGAGCCTAAACTTTATCTTATCCCATGGAACTGTCTTCAGCACCTAGAAAGAAGAGAATTTAAAAAACTTTTATTTTTTAATTAAAAATACTTTTTTGCACAGATGCTGAAAAATTCAGGAAAAGTGACACCACTTGTAATCATATAATCAAGGGTTCTCTCTCTCTCTCTCTCTCTCTCTCTCTCTCTCTCAGAATATTAAATCGTGTAAGTAAAGGCCAGAATAGCTCATTCCGTTGTCGCTTACTCGGGTAAAAAGCTGCAAAAAACTTTGGTATTGTTATTGTGGGGAAGGGGGGGGGGGGGGGGGGGGTGGGGGGGGGGGGGGGGGTTCGTTCGGTTAGGAGGTCTATGGAAGAGTCTAAAATGGTCTGGAAAAGGTATTTCACATTGAGTTAAAGATACAAGAAATTTAGGATAGGATGTTTAAGATTTATTTATTAGAATTAAAATGTAAAAATAAATAATGTGCACGTTAAACAGTACATAGAAAATATTTCTAATGAAATATAACGTATTTATTCTAATTTTCGTTGGTGAAACATGGCTCTATATGACTGCAGATTTTAGCATGTTTTAATTTACATCAAAAGTTAGGAATATATTGTTTACAACTCATGCGTGACGGGGAAAAGCTTGCATGCGTCCCGAGTAAGCTGGAGGTTGGATCCCAACTTGTTTCTTATTCATAAAAGACGAACGGGTTGACTTTGAGGGTCGTAGATTTTTGTTTAGGTTTACACAGGGTAAGTTTGGAAACACCCGAAGAGGCTAAAGTCCCAAATACCATCCACTTGTTAATACCTTCACTTAGCAGTACAGTTCTACAGTTATAAAATCAGAAGCAGCATTGTAAAGGATGTTTCACGCTGACCTTTCTGAGGGAATTTCTGTTTATAAAAAGAAAAACATCTTTAATCGTCAGAGTGGTTGATAATTTCTAGTAAATTGCTGGTAAGTAATGGCAATGAACATATATAAAAACCTACCTTAACTTCGAAAGACTCAATATCCAGAGACATGAAATCGACTATTTTGACGTCCAAGGCTCGAAGAATAGAGAAAAGGGGAATTCCCTTCACCTTGACACCAGTGTTGCCCAGCTTGCTGCCATATCCTAAATTAGCCCTGAAAAAAACGTAAATGAGATTGGAAAAACAGTATTTTCACTGACTGGATGATGATGTTTTGCTGCTAATGAGTTTGGCTTGAGAGAGGTTCAACAATGATGGTGTAAAACACGATACCGCAAAGAAACATTAATAAAAAATGCAATAATATAATCAAGGAATCCAATTATCTAAGGAAAACCTGCGTGTAAGTAATAGACAGGATCCTTTTAATATTCAAGGTCTTGACGTGTTCAAGAACACGATTAGTATCAAGCATTCTTCATCATTTTGCCGTCTTTGCAAACGATAATAATAGCTATCATTTCATAGTTTCACCCCCCACCCCCAAGCACCACCAAACCCCCGCCAAAACACTTTCCACCCACCCTCCACCTAATAAATAGAGTAATATTAATCACTATACAAAATGTCTCTAAAAGCATAGTAGAGCCATTCAACACAGCTAAAATATTTTATTTTAGGGAATACCGCCTCCCCATAGACTAGGGGTTCTGAACCTGGGGGGTGTCAGTAATTTCCAGGGGAGGCACAAGCCCTAAGGTAAAATAAAAATAAATTCTCTATATATTCGTTATTCTCTTAACAAGAGTAGGGAACTAATATGCAGAATTTTTTGAAAAAATGCAAACGTATCGTCTTACAACGTTACTTCCCTAAGGTCTACTACTCTAGTTAGGCTCGTTGGGCTGACCAAGCTTTGTAATTATTGACCTCCCTTTATTTTCTTTTAAATCTAGGATGGAATTTTACTCATAGATGAAAGGGGGGGGGGGGCGGCGTGAAAGAAAGGACTAATTCTTAGAGGGGGCGTGGTAATAAAAAGGTTAAGAATCACTGCCAGAGACACATCTTACAACTTACTGGAAGGTGACTTCAGAAGCATAATTGTTCACAGAAAGAGCGGCGTGAATGATGTAGGCATTTCTATTTTTGTTCTTCAGCGCTTCAAAATAACCTGGCGATGCCTCGATCAGCAGACCCCTCCACCCAAGTTGCCTCTCGAAGAAGATCGAGTTACTTAGGCTCTCTCCATCGGCGGCACCAACTTCAATGAAGAATCCACCTTTCTGTATCGATGAAATATTACTTTAAACTTGATTTCCAGATACGAAAACAGTTATCAGGACGGAATGGTAACATTTCTTACTCAGAAAATGGGAAGAAACCAATTCCCAGATCACGAGAAACAACGAAACTGAGCGAAAGTGACTGTTGTAAAAATGTCATGAATAATAAGTAGCACCCCCTCCCCAAAAACAGAAACGGGTATTCAGAAATGATTTGGGCATAATCACCATTCCTTTGAGCATTTCGTTGGCGATTTTTGACTGGTTGAACTGAGAAAGGTGGTCGAGATCAGGGCGACCAAGTTTGTAAGGTTGGACGGATGGTGGTATCAACAACTCTCGTTGGATGTATTCGATCAGCTTGGGGTCCTCTTGGTCTGCTCCCTAAAAGAAGTGTTTAAAATGTATTTCTATCGATGTAGTCAAATGACAAAATTCTTGATTTCTGAAGCGTTATTCATTTGCCGAAATGAAAAAAAAGAAAAAAAAATCATATTGCTATAGTAGTTCCACATGATAATTAGGATGTTAAAGAGAACTGGTAATCTACATACATAACTAGGGGAGCGTTCACACTACTAGTAAAGCATGTAAGCAGACATGAGCTTCTTATTTCATACATATCACAAGCAGGTTGAAAAGAAGTGAACAACCGTAACTGAAGAATGCTCAATAATCGTATGAAGCACTGGTCATGACTATCAACAAGTCGTCAACTTATACTCAACTTGATTGCGTGTGGACGGTATAAATAACCGAATTTTTTTTATGACATGTTTCACTATAGCGTGGACATACTCTAATAGAGACGTGCACTTAATGACAGGAACCACCATGGAACCAGTAGGTATGGATATAAACATAACATTAATGAATTTTAGAAATACGTGTAAATATAGTGACCTTGAAATCATATGGAGTAGGGGTGCAAGGAGTGGGGCTTGGCACCACAGCTGTGGTGGGCGGTCTCGGTGTTGTGTTGACAGGCGCCAGATCCTTAACCTGACGATTCCAGTCTGTTATTGGATGGACACGGAAATAATTAATTAGATGACGTAATAATGACGGGCAAAAGCTAAATAGGGAAAGTAAACATACAATTTCAGCCAATGACACTTGCTTGGTCATTAGTGTCCAAAACTAACTTCATATGATGTTGCTTTAATTTATGAAAATTTTGCTATAAACCCATCGCGGGCACTTTCAGCCAAATACAGGCGTTAAAGTGGCTGGACAGCAAGGTGTAAGTGGGAACAGAGTTAAAGTAAAAGGCTAAAAAGTAGCTTCATTCGGTGCAATTTAGGTATTACTTAAGGTTCTTTACAGCGTCCCCTCGGCCCCTAGCTGTAACTGATTTCATTCCGTTTACTGTACCTCCGTTCATATTCTCTTTCTTCCATCTTACTATCCACCCTCTCCTAACAATCGTTTCAT
>NC_087204.1:81962061-81978442 GCF_015104395.2 Macrobrachium nipponense | reverse complement strand
TATACATATACATATATAATATAATATATATATATACCTAATATAATATATATATTATACTCGATAGATATATATAATAGTAATATAATAGTACCTTATTATATTTACTTATATATTTATAATCTAGATACTAATCTATCTAGATAGATTATATATATATAAAATAAAAACCTATTATATATATAATTCGTATATAGTGCATCTCTTGATAGTAGATATATATATATATATATAATATATATATATATATTAATATAGTATATATATATAACAACTTATATAGTCTATATATAGTTCTATATATATTCTATATGATATATATTAAATATATTATATTATATATATATCGTAGTATCAAATTATATATATATATATATCCTAGATCTATATATATATCTATATATATATATATATATATATATATAGATTCTAATATATATATAATATATATATATATATATATAGTTTTTATAATATGGATTATCCTAGTATTATAGTTAATATAATATCATACTTTAATATTATATATTATAGTATAGTAAAAATCTTATACATACTACATATATATATATATATGTATATATATAGATATCTTTATATATATATATTATTATATATATATATTACACATATATATACTTATATTCGAAATATCTATTTTTATATCAGGTAATATATATATATATCTATTACTATATATATATATATATATAAATATATATATATATATGCCAGATGTCATATGTTTTTATATGGTTATCAGACTCTCTTCACATCTTCATCTCTTCAACTCCATTTTAAAATGAAACTCGTCGTGTTAGTATATTGATTATATATATATATAGTATCATAATACTATATTATAATATATATGTAATATATATATATATGTTTGTGTGTGAGCACATGCATATGATATATACATGTAGCTGGCATAACAAAGGTTATTTGTAACACTTTACACTTATACAAGTTAAAAGGCATTTGCCATCTTTTTGACCACTCTCCTATTTTCATTATATAATTTCTTAAATTTTCCACTGTATGTGGGTCTACTGCATTTACACCTAGTTTGGTGTCATCTGCAAATTTTGGCTATCCTGCTAGTCAAGCCTGCATCAATGTCATTTATGTAAATCAAAACCAAGAGAAGGCCAAGGATAGAACCCTGGGGAACTCTGCTTGTTACATATGCCCATTCTGATTCTTCACCATTTATTTCGACTCTGTTTTCCTATAAGTTAGCCAGTCTTTCGATCCAGTCTACTATTTCTCCTACAATTTTTGTCATTAGTTTTTTGTGCGGTATCTATTGCTCTACTACTGTCATAAATACAAAGCTGTTGTAAAAAAACTCAAAGAGGTTTGATAGGCAGGATCTGTTTTGCCTAAAACCGTGCTTGCTGTTTAACATCAAGTTGTTTCTATCAATGTGATCCACATTTGATCTGCAATTATGGGACTAAAAAATTTTACAAACGACCGACGTTAGACAGATTGGTTTATAATTTTCCCGGCTCTTCTTTGGACATTTTTTTGTTTTTATAAACTGGGGGAACATTACCTAGTTTCCATCCTTTTGGTGCCTTTCTTTGTTCTGCACTTTTTCTGTAGAGCTTATATAGATGAAGAACTATCTCTTCTTTCAGCTCTATAATTTCTCTTGGATGAATCCCATCGGGGCCAGGAGATTTGAACAATGTAAATGAATTATTATTTTGTAAATAAATATTGTTTTGTCCATTTGAAGGGCCAGAAGGATCTGGACCTTCAAATTTAATATTTAATAGCAGTTTTCGGTATTGAGGTAGTGCCTTCAATTGTGAAAATCACTAGTGAAAAACTTATTCAATACCTGCTTTTTCCAAGTCTGACTTCACCAGGTTAGCTCTTTTGTCCCTCAGGGAACTATGTTAATTTAAAATTAAATAATTTTATGGACGCTTTTGCCTAGATTCGCACCTACTGCAAGGTCACACACTAGGTTATCTTCTGTTGATAGGACGAGGTCTAGTATATTGTTTCCTCTAGTAGGTTTGTCAACCAATTGGCGCAGGAATTAATTTTTTTTTACAAAATCCCAAGTCTCTTGCTTTTACGTTTGATGCGGAGGTCATTGTGTCCCAATGTACTGCTGCATTGAAATTTTACCCATTATTATGCAGAGTTTGTTGTTTATCTCTTGCCTTAGTAGTGCATACAGCTGCTCATCGGAAATGTGTAGTTGGTGTGGAGGTCTGTACACTAGAATGAGAGTTATCTTCTCTTAGACTGTTTATATGCCATCACTTCTTGCATGGTTGTAATAATCTTCCACTCTATTGGACTGAGGTGGTCCCTGACATATAGCATAACACTTCCAACTTTTTTTATTAAGTCTATCTTTTTTGAACAATTATATCCAGCTATATAGTACTCTCCTACGTAGTCCTCTTGTTGCCTTTCCTATCCATGCTTCTGTGAGACTATTATGTATAATTCTTCACTTGCTACCAATGCTCCGAAGAGAGATACTTTGTTCCGAATAGATTGGGCATTAAACTGCGCCACTCTGAGGGACTTTCCTATCTTCTTTTTTGTCCTCGGTGGCTTTATTAGTTTCCCTTATTGTCACTGTTTCTTGCAGTGCTATTACTAACCTGGTTCTGGGAGCTTTCCGACTTCTCCTATGAATGTTCAGTTCACTGAGGTGTCTTAAGAGGACTTTTCTGAGAAGGGTTCCTATTATTTTGCTCCTTCAAATTCAAGAGAGTTCCATCTCTTTAATATAGTTTTTTATTCCCTATAAATCTGTCCCAAAAGTTTACAAACCCAACACCTTTTTTATGGCATATTAGCTCCAGTCTGTCATTGTTGGCTTGCTAAGGGAATAGTGGCTTACATTGGTTCTGGGCAGAAGTCCTATACGAATGCCGTTATCAGTTTTCTCACGGATGTTCTCTACAACATTAGTCTGGTTGACCACAGACCTTCTGCCTCGCTAGTTCTTCCATCTTTAAGAAACAAGTCATGTCCTCCTCCCTGCACTATGATTGCACCTTATCTATTATTTACCTTGATTTTCTTCACTGCATCGGCTATCTTCTTAGCTCCTGTACCTGGGTAAGAATGAATTTTTCTCTTACTTTTATTTTTTGGCTACAAAATTTAAGCCCTGATCTTTTACTAACGAGTCTCCAATTAAGATTGTTTCCTCTTCTGCTTCTTAGACACAGCAAATCTGTTCTTTGTGTTGATTCCTTTGAGGGACGACTGGGTTTTCTGGCTACTATCACTATTCTACACCACAGCTCTCTTGAATTCATCATTTTTATCCTTGGAAGCTTCTTTCTTTGTACCTAGTCTAGTGTTTTGTTTCTGTTTCCTTTCTGGTTCTGCTCTTAAGCAATTGTTTTCTTATCTCCACTATACTCTCTCCGTTTTCTTCTATGTCGTTGTTCAATTCTTCTCTCTCTCTCTCTCTTCTCTCTCTCTCTCTCTCTCTCCTCTCCTCTCTCTCTCTCTAGGTTTGTAACTTATCTTCGTAGGTCTCCAGTTTCCTTTTCCATCCTGTCTTCTCTTCTCTTGTCTTCGAGTTTGTCCTTTGTCAACTCCTTTAGTTCCTTTGCTAATTCTTCTACTTCCCACCTCAGTTTAGTTATCTCCCTGTCTTATTGACAAGAAGAAAGACAGACACTAAGACTACCTATTTTGATGCGCATGCCTCTTGGTAGTCTACGCACCACTTGTTAACACTGCATTTTGCACATGTGGGCTTTAATTTTAACTTTTCTTAAGTCATATCGTTTGTGTCTTGGTTTTCAATATTTTATCTGTGCTTTTAATTCAGTATTCCTTTTCATGTGACCAGTTGAAACCCACCGAGTCGCCGCATCCGCTTCCATGACAGTTTTTCCATGTTTGCACATGTGTGCTTTTAATTTTAATTTTACTGAGTCCATTTCTGGTTGTGTCTTGGCTTCAATATTTCTATCTGTGCTTTTAATTCAGTATTCCTTCTAATGTAACCTGATGAAAAGGAAAAAAGGGGAGGGGTTGGTGGAGTACTCCCACAGTCGCCGCATCCGCTTATCCATGGACGGTTTTTCCATATTTCTAGCCAGGATACATTTTATCGCTGTCACACTAACATACGGTCTCCTGTTGTTAGACGACTCCAAAGGTATCGCAGCTCGCAACTGAGCAAACACAATTTAGCTAAGCAAATGATTCGATTCATGTGTAAAACAGTAAAACACGTCAGGGGTAAGACTATGAATTGTGAATTATGTTCATAGCAGTTAGAAGAGTGCATGAGGTTGAGACCTAATGTGGAAATAGATTACGTACTTATCATTCCGAAGCGGAATCCTTACACTTATTGTTATATTATTAACTAATAAGTAAACCAATTCTATTATTGCCATACAGTGCAAAATCAAGTAAGTGAAGTAGAATAGTATTCAAATGCGAATATATATCGAGTGTTAGACGTAGTAATTGCCTAAACCCACAAATAAAGTCATGATATGCTCCATAAAAAACATGTAATTGCCTCGATGATAAGAGTCAAATTCGAAAATTACGGGCAATCACGCGATTGATATATAATGTGAAATTGAGCCACGTCAAGTCAGCAAATTCCCACACGGAGACCAAACACTGTCAATATAAAATTTCATTGGTAGGAATTATCTGGCACATTATATATATATATATATATATATATATATATATATATTATATATATATATATATATATATATATATATATATATACATATACATATATATATATATATATATATATATATATATATATATATATATATATATACACACACACACACATATATATATATATAATATATATATATATATATATATATATATATATATATATATATATATATCTTACCCCCTTTTATTAAAACTGCACAAATTGGAAAACCCTTACCTGTTGTCTAACAACATTAACATATCTGTCCCAATTCTCATCATTACCACCTACAGTTTTCCTGAGAGCCTCGAGCACTTTCCTGCTTACCCGTTCGCACAACCAATTAGCCTCAGGTCTGTATGGAATAATTGTTACTTTCTGTATCCCCATGACTTCAGCTAAACATTCCAAGGTTTTGTTCACAAATTCCCTCCCCCCATTGTAGGTTAATAGAAACTTCGTGGTGAGCCATATCTGCAAATGATACATTGAAAAACGCTATGGCTACTTCTTCGGCCGTTTTTTGCTTAAGTGGGAAAATTTCTACTATACTTGTAAGTTCATCTATTATAACTAACAAGTACTTGTTCGCATATCTTGACTCAAAAATTCCCAATATGAAAAGGTCTACTCGGTATAGTATACGATCCTAATTTGCATGAAGTTGTCCTTGCAGGCTTACATGCGTTGCACACCATACAATTACTTACGAAATTTTCCACATCTTTCCCCATGTTTTGCCAAATGTATTAGCACGAACCTCATCATACGTTTTTTCTATTCCCAGTGTGGACTACCGAACCTGCAATGAACTATATCCAAAACCACCGGAAATTAGGACCTTCAGAATTACCATCGTCGTATCTCCTTTACTTTCACTGGTTCTCAACTTATATTCAATTTTCCTAACCAATAGATTACCTTCTAACTCCAAATCCGAAAAGGCAACTATAACGTTTCCTGACTAATTCCCCTCTTAGAAACGCTTTTGCATCTGCTAAGATCTCGTCTTCATCTTGCCTTTGCTCTATGAGAGGTATATCACATTGTATGGCCTTGCTAGTGACTTGCGCGACTTGGAAACCTTCCGTGTCGTGAAAACTCCTGCTGAGATCATCAGCAACCACGTTAAATTTGCCCTCTATATATTTGAGCTTTGCATCAAAAATCTCTGATAGTTAAAAACCATCGAGCTCTTTTAGGCGACAAATCGGGTTTATTAAAAAGATCTAGTAATGGCTTGTGGTCTGTAAGACTGATATGTATTCCCCATCAGTAACATTTCAAAATGAACTAAGCTTGACACTATTGCAAAGGCTTCTTTTTCTATGGTTGGCCATGGACTTCTCGTTGCTGCCCTTTGTCCTAAACTTCCTGCTATACAAAGCTATAGGATGAAATTTCCCATCGAACTTTTGCATAAGGCAAGCACCTATACCTTCCTGGCTTGCATCAGTCACTAATGTAATACGTTCGCTAAAATCTTTAAACTTCAAAACAGGGGGATTCATTAGCGTGTCCTTGAGCTTTTGAAAACTCTCTGCCTGGGGTTCCTTCCATTGAAATTGAACGTCTTCCAGCAATACATAAGTTAGGAGAGCTGCTATATTAGAGAACCCTTTCACATACCTCCTGAAAAACCGGCGATACCCAGGAATGACTTAATCTCTTTCTTTGATCTGGGGGTACGAAAATTCGCTATTGCTTTGACTTTATCGTCATTTACTCTAACCCCTTCCTTAGATATGACGTGGCCTAGATATGTGATCTGCTTTTTCAAGAACGAGCGCTTGGCTAGCTTAATTTTCAGCCCCGCTAATCTAAGCCTCCTAAGTACTTCTGTAAGCACTTCCAGGTGTTGCGCGATCATGTCCGTTGCGACCAGGATGTCATCCATATAAAAAAGAAAATAAATTTTTGCCCAATAACCCGTGCAAAACTGTGTTCACCAGCACGGTAAAGGTCATTGGACTGCCCGATAAACCGAAAGGCATTCATGTAAATTCATAGTGTCCCTTGGGCACTGGAAAAGCAGTATATCCCTTGCTGCTCTCACTAAGAGGGACCTGTAAGAAACCCTGAGCCAAATCAATTGAGCTATAAATATTATGTCCCCAATTACAACAAAAAGATCTGGAATGCACACGACTGGGTAGCGGTCAGGGATCGTCTTTTCATTAAACGTCTAAAATCGACGCATACACGGAAAGAACCGTCTTTCTTAGGCACCGCTAACAAGGGAAAGTTGTAAGGATACACGCTAGGTCTAATGATTCCTTCTTCTTCCCATCTATTAACCTCTTATTCTACCTGTTCTCTGATTTTGAAAGGTATGCGATATGCAGGAACAAAAATAGGTTTTGTGCCATCTCCAAATTTACCTTATGCTCTAACACATTAGTCAACCCCAATTTATCACCTTGTAAGGCTACTGTAGCCCCAAATTCTGCCAAGAGCCTGCTTATTGCTTCAACGTGTTCGCTATGATCCACATCAGTTAAATGTTCTCTAAAATATTCGTTTTTTCTTGATTACATTTCTACCTCCGAAAACTCAGGTTTCCCCTCTACAATAGCCCCTGAACCCCTATCACAACTCCAATCTTGGAAATCCAATATATGTATTCTTCTGGTATTTCCTAACTGTATCATTACAGTTTAACAACTCTAACCACGAAAACCCATCCTTGAATACACTGTTCACCGATGCCGTGCTAACAACCCCTCTAAGCTTTTCGCTATTTTCAATAACACACACATCTGTGGGTTTTCTATATTTGTGGTTAGCACCTCCCCTTTCCACCGCCCCATACACATTAACACCCTCAGTATCATCCCCAGCATTGTTAGTATCAGAAATAACATCAATATTAGTATCAACATCACCATCTAAAGTATCATCACCACCATTGTTATCACTGTGAACTCTGATAGAACCCCCTAATCATTTCCCATATCAGCCAAATGGGTTTTAATATTACCTTTCTCCATAATACTGTATCACCGCCATTAATATCACCGAGCACATCTCCTCTTTCAATAACCTCCATGTCCTCCGTTCTATTCACGTCCTCATAAGGCAGAAAAACACCAGGTATCCCGACTGTTATCCCATTAACACCCTCATGGATTGACATCTTGTGTCTTCTACAAGTCTGTCGCCCAACGCAATTCCTTTCATTACCAAAAATGGTTCTGTTAACACTCTGTCACCGAGAGTAAACTGTATTTGAACACAACCCAGGGTATTTAATCTATGGGCTTGCACATCACACACCTTCTCCGTGAGGGTTGCAATGGGTAATTGGAAAACATGGATTGATACAAATTATAGTCTATTAGATATATTGATGGCCCCGAGTCTATAAATATCAGGATATCCTCATCCCCTACTGTTCAATAGACTATAGGCCTGGGCTCTGGGGCGTCCCCATGAGACCACAATGGCACATACCAATCACCTGTACCCTTTTTGTTGATTGGGCTTCCAAAAATTTCGCCGATCCCTTTGCCCTCTGGAATGACCTGCCTGGGAAGTTCTCACATTATAATTACCAAAACCTTGAGGTGTAGGCCTCTCATCTCTCCGTATCTGGGACAGACAAGACTGCCAATAATGATCGGTACTCTTACACATTCCACAATATTTAACCTTACACAATTTCTTTTGGATGCCCTGGTTTATTGCAGTTTGAAACAATGCAACTGCTGTTGCTTTTGATCAATTGACCTTTTGTCATGTTCAACTTTTGCGCACAGACGGGGAGGAGAAAATTCTGTGTCTCTTTGCACTCTATCACTCGGGCCTGTCCCTTTAAAATTGTGCTATCTACAGTGGGACATTTAGACATATGTTTTTCAATTTGGGCATAAAGTAATTCTTCCTCTGAAGTAGGTTCAATCTTTTCATCAAAGCTATTCACTATCACATCCGGTACACCATGCAAGAGCAGGGAAAAATAGATCAGTTTATGAATGTTATCAAGAGAGACATTACTCCCTGTAATCCATTTAGATGTTTTCAATTTTACTACCCAATCCGACACTGCATCAAAAAGTTTTGAACTATGTTCTATGAGGCTATTAGTGCACTTCCGTAGTTTATAAAGACCCCTAAGGTCCCTCACCATAGCTCCGTGTTCCTTTGAGCCATAAGCTGTTTTCAAAAATGCTTGCAAATCCGTCCAGGTACGATATTTTGTAAGTTGGAAACTCCTGCAACGGTGTGAAAGGTCTCCCCTATTGAAATCTAGCAAAGCTTTTGCCTCTCTAAATGCCTCTATATCATCCAATATGTTCTTTCCCGCTAAATAATTATTCACCCCTTCAATAAAATCTGGACAGGTTGTGATAGAAACACCATCTACCATCACTCTGAAAGGACTCACGCCTGCACTCACGTTCGTTACGTGATGTAGTAGCGTTGTGGTACTCTTAGTATCCACCATCTCTCTCTCTCTCTGTCTCTCTCTCTCTCTCTCTCTCTCTCTCTCTCTCTCTCTCTCAGGGCATGACTCGCAACAAAAACTATGCTCGAGTAAATTCGCCACAAACAAACAAAAGGAATATAAACAACAACAAAAAAGTGAAAAAAATAAAAGATAAAAAGGAGAAAATAAGAAAGAAAGCTTGAAAAATACACTCATATCTTCATATGACTGGAAACCGAATTTGTGTAGGCACAGCAAATATGCGTGAACTCTTTACCACATTTGTGAGATACTTTAATACGTCAAAAATTAAACTTTTCCCCTTCATGTTTTAAAACACTGGTATTCAAGAATCCCAAGATGGCTGATACTGCCTTAGCCTGAGAGACGAACAGCTTCTCACTGCCCAACCCATTTAATCACCAAAAGAGCCCCGAGTTGCCTGTGACATGATTATAACCTCTTTCCCTACATAAAAAACATCTATGCCTAACTGGTCACCAGTCTCTTCGTTAGCGTGCCTACAGCTTATAAAATATATAAAAAGCCTCTAAACTGCCTGCCACCACTCTTACCCCCCCCACCCTTTTATTAAAACTACACAAATTGGAAACCCTTACCTGTTGTCAATGGTGCCCTCTGTCTGCAACCATGTCGTTAGGCTACTAAGATCTCGTAAATATAAAAATATACTATTTATTACCCAAAGCAGATGAATATAGAATAGAACAAAATGATTAACAAGTCATAGTGACAAAAAAACCCAAATCTGCCTATAAAGAGAACTAGTAAGTTATCACTCTACCCTCCAGACTAAGAATTCACTCCCAAACCCAGAATGTCAAAAAGTTCCGTATATTAGTCAGGTTAGAGAATCCCGTCTCTAGTACCATGGAATAGAACCCATCTGTAATAAAGATAACAATGGATAAAAGATACACTTCACACATCTCTCTTTCAAGGTAAATAAGTAAAAAAAAAGGTATTACACACTTCTCTCTCTTTTCAAAGGTAACGGGTTTTCCAAGTCTTACAAAATATGTGTCATACCTTTACGATGGGTGGGGGTTTTCTCTCCCGACACCTGATGTGTACCAACTGACCTCTTTGTTCTCACCAAAAGGAATGTGACTTTCACAAGTGCCCTGGTCTATTAGACCTGTCACATCCGTACAAACAAATGTACATTCTTGACGACAAGACGAGTGGTCTCTTGATTAAAACGCTTACGTACCCAAATTCCTTCACTCAAGAAAGCTGCCCTACAGCTCAGCCTGTCTCCAAGCAAGACATGATATGTGACTCACTAACATTACACACTTGTAAGATATATATATATATATATATATATATATATATATATATATATACAAGTTGTGAAAATGGTTGCCTTGCAACAAAAAGATATATTTATGGTCATCGATTCAGAGGAGAAAGAGACAAACAGACTGACAGACAGAGAAAGCATAACGTCTGTTACTTTGTGAAATGTAAACGAGTAGCAGTAAACCTTCGAGGCATACCAAGTGTCTCATTGAAGAAGGCGCTGTGGTCAGAGATGCTTCGGTTTGAGTGGCGAGCCTTTACATTGAATTAATCAACAATTATCATTATCATTCGCTAGTAAACGCTTTATTTTTCCTCAATGCCACCAAAGTGCGGATAACCAAGGGAAAATGTGGCCAAATACATTTCGAGAGAAAACCCTGTTCGTGGCGATGTTGGTTATGGTGTCGACTCTCTCTTACCTGACCGGGAAACGCGCATTAAGACCAGGTAAGCTTTTCCTTGAAATTATACCAAGTATTTGTTCTAGTTGAAATAGGAATTTAGAATATTTGTCTATAATTCAAGTCTGTGCCTAGATAAAATAGAATTCCCCTTGATTGTGTTCCGTAAATATTTGTGTAGAATTCAGTTATATGCCTAAAAAATTTAATGTGCCTAGTTTTTTTGTCATAAACAAGTCAGGTTATATGTAACAGGATGGAATATTCCTTGTTTGTCCTCATAAAAGATTAACCTTGATTTGTTGTCAGAAAAGATATAGGAAAAATATTGATGTAGGACAGATCAGTGAAAGAAATTAGGATAAAATCATTATTAATAGTAATAGGCTATCAATAGGCTTATCTTCAAATGTGACCAACCACCCATGCTTTGAGACAGTGAGGAATACGAAAGGAATATGTTTAATATTACAGGAATTTAAAGAGCTTACTCCCAACTTTCCTTTTTTTTTTTTGTATTATCGTAATTATAAATTATTAAAAATGTCAAAAACTACAAACAAAAGATTAAGATAATTTACACACTCGTACAAATATCTTGAACATTAACTCACTAAACTTGTTTATTGCTCAAAAAAAACAAGAGATTAAGGTATTTACACAATTTTGTTAATACTTTTCTTGTAGGTGGGCATACAATGTCTTAAATGCAAGTTTCGGAAGGCTGGAACTTTTGAAGTTAGTGTAATGGTAAACAAAATATGAAAACCCTTCAATATTAATGATGACAGCCTCCGGATGTATTAATATACTATATTCTTTGTTCGTAAGACCATAGAGTTTTCAGTTTGGTTACAGTGAGTTGATAAGGATTATGGTTTTCATAATTTTCTTATTAATAAGCAATTATCACGTATGGTTGCTAGTGCCGTCAGCGGTGCACTGTTGGCTGTAGCTACTTTTTAGCCATTTATTTTAACTCCGTTCCCTCTTACACCTTGCTGTCCAACCACTTTAACGCCTTTATTTGGTTGAAAGTGCCCGCGATGGGTTTATAGCAAAATGTTCATATATTAAAGCAAACCTCACATGAAGTAATTTTGAACACTGATGACGAAGCAAGTTTCATGGGCTGAAATTTTATGTTTACTATCTCTATTTAGCTTTTACCCGTCATTATTGCATCATCTATTAATTATTTTCGTGTCCATCCAATAACAGACTGGAATCGTCAGGTTAAGGATCTGGCGCCTGTCAACACAACACCGAGACCGCCCACCGAAGTTGTGGTGCCAAGCCCCACTCCTTGCACCCCTACTCCATATGATTTCAAGGTCACTAAATTTACACGTATTTCTAAAATTCACTAATGTTATGTTTATTTCCATACCTACTGGTTCCTGTCATTAAGTGCACGTCTCTATTAGAGTATGTCCACGCTATAGTGAAGCACGTCATAAACACAATTCGGTTATTTATACCGTCCACACGCAATCAAGTTGAGTATAAGTTGACGACTTGCTGATAGTCATGACCAGTGCTTCATACGATTATTGAGCATTCTTTAGTTACGGTTGTTCACTTCTTTTCAACCTGTTTGTGATATGTATGAAATAAGCTCATGTCAGTTTACATGCTTTACTAGTAGTGTGAACGCTCCCCTAGTTATGTATGTAGATTACCAGTTCTCTTTAACATCCTAAATAGCATGTGGAACTACTAAAGCAATATGATTTTTTTTTTTCCTTTTTTTTATTTCGGCAAATGAAAAACGCTTCAGAAATATAGAATTTTGTCATTTGTCTACATCGATGGAGATACATTTTAAATACTTCTTTTAGGGAGCAGACCAAGAGGACCCCAAGCTGATCGAATACATCCGACGAGAGTTGTTGATTCCACCATCCGTCCAACCTTACAAACTTGGTCGCCCTGATCTCGACCACCTTTCTCAGTTCAACCAGTCAAAAATCGCCAACGAAATGCTCAAAGGAATGGTGATTATGCCCAAATCATTTCTGAATACCCGTTTATGTTTTTGGGGAGGGGGGTGCTACTTATTATTCATGACATTTTTACAACAGACACTTTCGCTCAGTTTCGTTGTTTCTCGTGATCTGGGAATTGGTTTCTTCCCATTTTCTGAGTAAGAAATGTTATCATTCCGTCCTGATAACTGTTTTCGTATCTGGAAATCAAGTTTAAAGTAATATTTCATCGATACAGAAAGGTGGATTCTTCATTGAAGTTGGTGCCGCCGATGGAGAGAGCCTAAGTAACTCGATCTTCTTCGAGAGGCAACTTGGGTGGAGGGGTCTGCTGATCGAGGCATCGCCAGGTTATTTTGAAGCGCTGAAGAACAAAAATAGAAATGCCTACATCATTCACGCCGCTCTTTCTGTGAACAATTATGCTTCTGAAGTCACCTTCCAGTAAGTTGTAAGATGTGTCTCTGGCAGTGATTCTTAACCTTTTTATTACCACGCCCCCTCTAAGAGTTAGTCCTTTCTTTCACGCCCCCCCCACACCCCCCACCCTTGAATCTGTGAGTAGTGTTCCATCCCAGATTTAAAGGAAAATAAAAAAAAAAATAGAAAGAGAAAGGGTTTTGTGGGATAGGAAGGGAGGTCAATAATTACAAAGCATGGTCAGCCCAACGAGCCTAACTAGAGTAGTAGACCTTAGAAAAGTAACGTTATAAAGCGATATGTTTGCATTTTTTTCAAAAAATTCTGAATATTAGTTCTACACTCTTGTTGAGAGAATAATGAATATATCGATGATTTATTTTTATTTTTCCCTAGGGCTCGCACCGCCCCTGGAAATTGCTGACGCCCCCCAGGTTAAGAACCACTGGTCTATGGAGAGGCGGTATTCTCTAAAATAACAAATTTTTAGCTGTGTTGAATGGCTCTACTAAGCTTTTACAGACATTCTGTTTAGTGATTAATATTACGCTATTTATTAGGTGGAGCTTGGGTGGTGCTGGTGGGGGGGGGGGGGGGGGGGGGGGGGGGTTGTTGATAATATGAAATAATAGCTATTAACATCGTTTCCTTAACGAGTCAGTATTGCAATAATCGTGATGCAAATTGCAGAATTTCCGTGTTTAATGGTGATGCAAAAGACGGCAAAATGATCAAGAATACTTGATACTAATCGTGTTCTTGAACACATCAAGACCTTGAATATTAAAAGTTTCCTGTCTATTACTTGAATGTTTGGAAAAAATTGCTCCCTTCAAGCCAAATCTTTTCAGTGACACGCAGGTTTTTCTTAGATAATTGAGTTCTTTGATTATTTATTTATTGCATTTTTGGTTCATGTTTCGTTGCCGTCTACGTGTTGTACACCATCAGTGTTGAACATCTCATAAGCCAAACTCATCAGCAGCAAAAAATCATCATCCAGTCAGTGAAAATAATGTTTTTTTCCAATCTAGTATGCCCCCTTGCCTACACTTCTGCACTTACGTTTTTTTCAGAAATAATCTAGGATTTGGCAGCAAGTTGGGCAACACTGGTGTCAAGGTGAAGGGAATTCCCCTTTTCTCTATTCTTCGAGCCTTGGACGTCAAAATAGTCGATTTCATGTCGTTGGATATTGAGTCTTTCGAAGTTAAGGTAGGTTTTTATATATGTTCACTGCATTTATTTACCAGCAATTTACTAGAAATTATCAACCACTCTGACCATTAAAGATCAGCGTGAAACATCCATAACAATGCTGCTTCTGATTTTGTAACTGTAGAACTGTACTACTAAGTGAAGGTATTAACAAGTGGATGGTATTTGGGACTTTAGCCTCTTCGGGTGTTTCCAAACTTACCATGATGTAAACCTAAACGAAAATCTACGATCCTCTAAGCTTTTCTTACACGATTTAATTATCTGGGAGAGAGAGAGAGAGAGAGAGAGAGAGAGAGAGAGAGAGAGACCCTATATTATACAATTACAAGTAGTGTCGTTTCTTCTGATTTCCGAGCTAAACGTTGCCTGACTTTTCAAGCACTTTTGCAAATAACTTTCTTTTTAATTACAAATGAAAAACGTCTTTAAAATTCTCTTCTTTCTAGGTGCTGAAGACAGTTCCGTGGGATAAGATAAAGTTTAGGCTCATGTGCATCGAGGTAGCCCACATCCCAGAAGGCAAAGAGTTCCTGACGAAATTCCTACAGGAAAAGGGATATAAATTCTTAGGATATGGTGCCAAGAGGGAGATGCCTGGTATGCGTTACCGGAGCTTCTGAACACAAATGTAAAACCTTGGTAATTTAACTTGTGCTTGTATATAATTTTTTTAAGTATTTTTCACTGATAATTTATTGCTTTATGTATGGTTCTATGTGTGTATTTCTAATATGCATTTTTGAAAGGAGGAATTTATGTGAAGATTTTGATCTATACTTAGGTGTATCGCTCATGTGTTGAATGATGACTAAGATATTCCTAAAAGGAAAAAAAATGCCTCCAAATATAGATTTGCTTAATCTGAAAGTTTTATTTCTACCCTTCTATTCTTTTCTAGAGATCATTTATCTTATACAGACAGAGATAAAACCTAGAATTATTCTAAAATTATCTAATAAAGATAACGTTTAGTTGTCATTTTAAAACCAATGATACGTAGAAAAATATTTGCATTATATCCTCAGTTGAAAGCGATATTTGACGAACGTGCAGACTATTGATATTAGTAATGAGGGTGGAGCCTTTCTGACGGAGAGTGCATGTGCTGTTCACTTGATTACCTGTATATATATATGCATATAGAGTGACGAAGTGCCAAGTATCTGGTTACTACACTTACCATTCATTAATTGTTACCTCACAACACCCAGACACCCGAACCCTCATCACAGGTACTAAACGACTGAATACTCTAAAGGGAACAGTGATCCCTTAACAACTTACCAGTATTGCAGAAAATCAGACTAAGTTCATCAAAACATGTGTGAGGTACTCATGTAAGTAATCAAATTAATCAAAGGGCATCACTCCATCAACAACTTTAAAAATCGAAGTATTTCCCTGATTTCAAAAGTCTAAGTACTTCCCTGGTTCTAAGACACTTCAAGTAAATTGAAGGAAAACAGATGAATTACCACTGTATGTTTCTACCTAACATAAATATAGTTATATGCTGGTGTGAAAATAAACACTTATATAAATTTTAAATACAAACATTTATTATCAAACTCAAAATTTATAAGTGAAATTCACAATATCAGGGAAAATTACTGTTACTTGAAAACAAAGCAAAGTTTAATTAATTCTTAAGTCAATTAAGTAAAATTAAATCAAAGTTAATTTATCACAAAATTCAAAAAAATTAAGTCAATTGAAATTCAAAAGTGTTAGGCAATATTTAAAATTTGGAAATTAATTCACAAGTGCTAAACAACAATAAAACTTGAAAAGAATTCTAAGTAAATGCAAATTAATTCACAAGTGTTAAATTTAATTAATTGTGCAACGATTAAGTAATGAAAATAACTCAGTTAAATAAATTGTGAATGCAAAC
>NC_087204.1:81954561-81957061 GCF_015104395.2 Macrobrachium nipponense | reverse complement strand
GGGAGTGGTCACTGTGTAGAGTAATAACTTTTTAAGGGGGTGGGGGTTGGGTGTTATGTATGTTTTCAAGAAAATCTAATTATCCTATATTCGAACTGTTTGTTAGCTTAAGTGCATATATGATCATTTTTTTTTTATATCTGAAAAGGATAAGGCTTTTATGTTACCGGTTTCAATACAGGTAAAACATGCTATACTCTGTTTTTTTCCATCTGTCCACCCGCCTGTGGTGTTTGCGTATGGTAACAATGCGTCACGGGCTTTAGATAGTTACATTCAACTTATATTCAACAATAATAACAATATCCTATTTCGAATATTAACGGTGTAATTCGCATACAGTAAATTATTAAAACACTTTTCAGTTGTAAATGTACACCCAGATATCCTTTTATTTACCTAAAACTTATACATAGTGTAATTATCTAAATCCCGGGACGCAGTGTTACCATGCGCGACCACCACAGGTGGATGGACAGATGGAAAAAAAAACCGAGTATAGGTAGTAAATAATTCTGAGTGAACAAAACTGAGAAAGCTCCCGGAAATTTCCCGAGACACTTTGAGATTTTTGCCATATTTTGTTTATGTCTTTGCATTCATCCCCATGTGTTTTGTACTAAACACGGCGTTATGCGAAGCTTCTCCATAGAAGTACCAAAACGCATACTTCCTATGCTTAAGTTGCAGATCGAATGTCATCCTACTCCGACGTTTAATTTTATCAAAGTGCCCCTTCGTTAGTGGTTTTCTTTAGAAGCCCTTGATAGAAAACATATATAATTTTATGGGGGTTTTGTTTATTTTTGAAAGATTCTTCTAATGGGTATTGTTATTATCGATTTTGAAAAATAAACATTTTCTTTTGGAAAAAGCTAAAGTACCATCAATTTGTAAACAAACTTTCACTTAATAGCTCTCAAATATGAATGCTTGAAAGACTGAATGACAAGAACAGCTTTTAAATATAGAATTTATATTGAAAAATTACTATTATAACCACGTCGAACTGTGGTTAGGTTGCTTAACCTCGCCACCGTGAAAACTAGAGTTTGATCCACGAGATAAACACCACTTGGTAGTTAGAAGACTACGTTGGGTCGAAACCTGGAGGAGGAAAAGAATAAAGAATTTTTCAGAATCGTAAACGGAAGGCTAAAATTATTATATAATAAATAATTCTAAATAATTTGCCTATTAATTCTATTACTGTCACATGGTACAAAGGACATGTAAGTGAAGTAGAGTGATATTCACATGCGAATATGATGTTGCGTGTGTTACAAGCAGTAAGCAGCCTATCAAAAATATCAAATATACAATGAAATCAATACTCGCTAGCACAAACAGTAATTGTTATTACTGGCCAGGTGTAAAAAAAAAAGAAAAAAAAAAACACACATGTATAGGGCGCACTGACATTGAAGATTTAGGCAATCTGGCGATAATTGCCTTTGCAAATTGTGGAAATGGAATTCTTGCAACAAAAAGATATATTTATGGTTTATTGATTCAGCAGATGAAAAAAAAAATACTTAGCAAAGAGTAAACGAGTAGCAGTGAACACTCAGGGTATACTACCATCCATTTGAGGACCGAGTCATGATTTTTCCCAAATATCCTTCAAACTAATTATTTGAATGCAATGCTGCTTTTACAATGTGAAAGACACCTTTCGCCAAGTTTTGGTAATATATTGCATTGTCAAATGACTTTAGTTAAGGCGTTTGCTCTGTTGGAATTACAGTTGGTAAACGCTCCCTCTCTCTCGGACGTATTAATCATTAGTAACAAAATGTCAGGACATTTTTTAAGATGATGCAGGTGCATTGCACGTTAAGATGCCCACTGGTAAACAAAGTGAAATATGTGTTCTATTTCCTAGTATTTGACACTGAATCACAGTTCCTGATATCTTTATTAGTATTTGTGTAAACAATAATGTGCAATGTCCTCTTTAGATCTTTTCGAAATATTCTCAATACATATTGGCATCCTTGTGAAGGTAATTCTTATCCAATTACCAATAATGAATGCTTACTGAAGACGTCAGCAAATAAACCATATCTCAGAATTTCTAGTAACACGCAAGAGTTCATTCTATTGGTTTCAATGATTTCCTAACGTAGACTGTTTTCACGATATTCAGTATGATTCTATGCATATTTCACCATCTTGCATCACATGCTGTTTGGGAAAACTTCAAGTGAAGCAGATTTTTTATAATCATTGATATAATGTTTCATTACTTCTGTTCGTACTGAAAATAAGTTCCCTAGGATTTCCCCCCTTATATGTATATATATATATATATATATATATATATATATATATATATATATATATATGTAATGACATTATGAACCTCATTATTCATTTGGTAAACGTGTAACTCGAGCGTCAGGCAAACAACAAACAAAACCAGCAGCTCGCGACTTTCCTTTCTCTCTCTCTCTCTCTCTCTCTAGCACCGATACCTCTCTCTCTCTCCTCCTCTCCA
>NC_087204.1:81942061-81947061 GCF_015104395.2 Macrobrachium nipponense | reverse complement strand
AAGTTTAAATTTTTACACATTACAAATTTTTGTGTTTTGAGTTTGTTTCATTTGAAGTGATTTTTTGTGCATTTATCCATTTTTCTTATTGAAGTGATTTTTTTTTTTTTTTTTGCATTTATCCATTTTCTTATTGAAGTGTGTGTTTTTTATTTTAATGTTCTGTGTGATTGGTACTTTTTACAATTTTGGTCCCATATTATTTCTTTGGTGTGTTTTCATTGCATTCACCATTAATTAACTTAATTGTTTTCATTACTTAATCGCTGCACATTTGTTGAATTTAACACTTGTGAACTAATTTGCATTTACTAAGAATTCTTTCAAGTTTTATTGTTGTTTATCACTTGTGAATTAATTCCAAATTTTAATTATTGCCTAACACTTTTGAATTTCGATTAATTATTAAATTTTCTTGAATGTTGTGATAAATTAATTTTCATTTAATTTTACTTAATTAATTCAAGGATTAATTAAACCTTGCTTTGCTTTTAAGTAAAGGTACATTTCCATGATATTGCGAATTTCACTTAGAATTTTGAGTTTGATAATATTTTTGTATTAAAAATTTTATAAGTGTTTTCTTTTTCACCAGTATAAGTTAATAATTATATGATTTGTATAGGTAGAAACATAGAGTGGTAATTCAGCTGTTTTCTTCAATTTACTTGAAGTGAGTCAGAACCAGGGAAGTACTTAGACTTCTGAAATCAGGGAAATATTTAGACTTTTAAATTTGTTGATGGAGTGATGGCCTTTAATTAATTTGATTACACATGAGATTACCTCAAACCTGTTTTAATGAACTTAGACTGATTTTCTGCAATACGAGAGGGGACCCAAAAGTAACCGGAATTGTGCCATAGAATTTTTTATTCAGTTATTGTTACATGTTTACAGTCTTATCCATCTTCAAAGTATTCTTGGTCAGAAACTGTCTACACTCCAAGGCGGTGTGCATTTGCGAGATTCCGTGAGACAGAAACGCCCCGACCTGTGGCAAAGTGGAGGGTGGTGGCTTCATCACGACAATGCACCAGCACACACCGCCTTGAGCGTGAGACAGTTTCTGACCAAGAATGGCATGACCCCACTTACCCACCCTCCCTATTCACCCGATCTTGCTCCCTGTGACTTCTTTTTGTCCCCCCGAATGAAGAAGCCCTCAAAGGAAACGTTTTGCAGACGTTGAAGAGGTTCAGAAGAAAAACGACGGAGTCATTAAAAGCCATAACTTCACAAGAGTTCCAGAATTGCTTTCAACAGTGGAAAACACGTCTGGATAAGTGCATTGCTTCAAATGGAGAATACTTTGAAGGTGATAAGACTGTAAACATGTAACAATAAACTGAATAAAATTCTATGACACATTCCGGTTACTTTGGGTCGCCCCTCGTACTGGTAAGTTGTTTAAGAGATCACTGTGCCTTTAGAGTATTCAGTCGTTTAGTACCTGAGTATGAAGGTTCAGGTGTCTGGCTGTTGTGAGGTAACAATCAATGATTGGTAAGTAAAGTAACCAGGTACTTGGTACTTCGTCACAAGTATTAATGGTGCCCAGAGACCCGGGAAAGCATATTTCATTGTCACTTTAATAATATATATATATATATATATATATATATATATATATATTATATATATATATATATATATTATATATATATGATTGAATTTTTATACGAAATGTAATTGCACTTTAACAATGAACGTTTATTCTGTTCTTGTGAGTGAATAACATTTTTCACTACTAGCAACATTCTTCCTTATTTCTCATGTAAATTATTTGCCCTTTAGAAATTCAGTGAAATAGTACAGAATGGAGTATGTTTAAGGAATTGAAAAGACTCGCAAGAACTTTAGGCAAATAGTTAGAAGAGGTACAAGCAAGAGCCACAAAGATAATTCCATCCATCATGCAAATAGGTTGCCAAAGGCGACAAGAGATCCTGTAACATATATGGCTTAAAAACACGAAGATTGCGAGGACAACTAATAAAAACATTTAAAATACTGAAGGCATCCTAACAAAAGTAGACAGTAACCTATTTACGTTAAATGAAAAACCAGACAAGAAATAATGGATGGAAACTAGAAACTGAAGAGATCCAGCACATCCCATTATGGGAACTTCTTTACATACAAGATATACGACACATGGAATAAACTGCCATCAGAAGTCGTAAACACTATCAGTGTGGAAAAGTTTAAAACGAAAGCTAGACAAAATCATTAGGACACTGTGAATGGGACAGTAAAACCTGCTCCTTGAGATAAGTGAGCACGCGATGTCTCCTCGGATGGACTAACAGTCTTTGAGACATCCTAATCCTTGTAACTCCTTGTAATTATCGAACACGAGTCCTTGAGGCAGCGAGGGTTAGCAACCTAACCAAAGGACGAAATGCTTCTATTTTTTTTTTTTTTTTATTCAATTTTATGTAATTTTTGGTCTTTCCATTAAGTCTTTCACGTTTTGTGATTTAAGAACTATTAAGTGAGAGCGTGTTTGCATATTAAAGGTACTTTTGTTTTTTCCAAGTAAGTAAAAAACCTTTAGTTTTCAATATTGATAATAAAAAATTTACATTAGTCTTCAAAAAGGTAAACAGAATCCCCATAAAATTGTATCTATTTTATTTTGGGGACACCTTAAGAAAACTGCTATTTATAGGAGGACTTTAATAAACTTAGATATTATCTGAGTAGGACGAATATTCGGTCTCTACCATTTATAAGCATAGGATGTATGCGTTTGGGTAATTCTAGGGAAAGGCTACGAGGGTACCATGTTTAGCATATTCCATTCTTGGAATCACGAATATATAATAACATAAAAAAAGACGGTAACTATTCCAGTTACCTCTGAAAAAATTCCCAAATTGCCTCACTGCCTTTACTCTGCATTATATACACCTTTATTTTTCTAAATTGTTCATTACAAGATTTTTATTAATAACGATATCTCAGTAGGGAGCTTTTCTGTAGAATTCCCAACATTTTGGCTGTATTGTAACCGGTTAATCATAGTTTCTTTATACCAACCTGCTTTCTCTGGGTCCCCTTAAGGAACTGAAATATCCGTTTGGTATCCCTATTTAAGTGATAATAATAATAATAACAATAATAATGAACCAAACAAAAACTTCTTTCAGTTTTCTTCTGAAGATTGAAAAAGAAACCCACAAATTCAATTTGTAACTTGTTTACTTCTAAGTATTACATTAAGTTTTTACTCCACACTCGAGTACTTTCAGGCCACAGAAGGGCCTGAAGTACTCGAGTGTGGAGTAAAAACTTAATGTAAATACTTAGAAGTAAACAAGTTACAAATTGAATTTGTGGGTTTCTTTTTCAAAACAATAATAATAATAAGTATTTTGTTAGAAGACCCTCTTTTAGGCAAATACTGTTAAAAAGGATGGCAGAATTAAGCGAGTTGATTTTATATATTGTTTTTTCTATTTTCCTTATAATTCACTTCTCAGGCTCAGCGATGTTTCTGATAACTGGCCAATATTTATAATTGGGAATTTTCAAAAATTTTAAATGCTGAAGGAATCTTTTATTAGAACAGGGTATCAGGTCCAGGTCAAGCAGGGGTCGTCGTCAGTGCCGGTATTATTCCGTAAGCGTAGTTCAGTCGGGCCTGGTCGTCTTTGGTTTAAGGGCTGGTATTGGTGCTGGTATAGCTGGTATCACGTGACGTTTTCAACCTTCTCGTAGGTCATCTTCGGACGAGTCAGTTGAAGAGACTGTAGCAAGAAAGTTTGCGGAACGGTATTTATAGCGGCACGGACCTAGACTTGCATTCTCATTGGTCGGGCCGGTCTTGGGCGAAGCCGTGGATCTCGCCTCGAAGGTCTTGGGGATTCTCTCGTGCGAGCGCCACAGTAGTGCCTGTTGGATGAACGTCAGGAATTCCGTCTGTAGCAGGAATTCGTATCATCCTGCGGGGGCTCCTGATTATCTGGCATCGTAGGGGGGTCGCTCGCTGCTCTCCCGGGTGCGGCGGTGGGAAGGAGAAAACGTTTCTTGAGTTATATTTAAGTTTGGTTTGTCCTTACCTATATGAAGGGCTTCTAGGAGGCGCAGACGTCGGGATCTGTTGTCTGATCTATTATAATGATATTAGGGATAATATCATTTCTTTTATCCGTTTGTTATGAGCAGTCCTGGCGTGGTTGAAATAGGCTCCTTCTTGGGCGTGGCAGGAGATTCTCTTGGAGAAACGCATGGAGGTCATACCGACGTATTTGCAGAGGCATCCTCGGACGGGGGCATGTGTAACGGTAGACCACACTCGTCTTCTTCAAGGGATCCTGCAGGGGCGCCATTGTTTCTCATCACCAGGCTGCTCGTCTTCTTCGTTTTATAATATATAATTATCTTAATATTTCTGTCTGGGTCGGCGGGGCTGACGTTTTCCTCGATTATCTTTTTGAGGGACTTGTTCGATAATAATGATAATAATTTTTTTTTTTTTAAAGATGATGGCAGCATCAGTGGAATTGATTTTATATATGGTCTTTTCAATTCTATTATTCTCTTCTCATCAGGGCTGATATTTGCTAATGGCTGGCCGATGTTCATATCTTGGTTAAAGAAATGTTTCTAAAAATACTTATTTATTGGTATGACAACAAAGTGGTTAACAATCTTAGTTTAAGGGCGTAATGGAATTCCAACGTTTCCAACCGTATTATCGGTTCATTTTCAAGGAAAGGTGAGCTTGAACTGCTTGGAAAGGGTTGTTGTTGTTGTTGTTGTTGTTGTTGTATTAAGCCAGCACTTTCTTGTTGGCACGGGCCTTTCCCTTGTTCGGCCGTAGGTGATCTGAAAAGATCATTAGGTACACGGTTAGTTTTTTGAAATGGAAATATCTTTAGTTGTAGAGATAGGAGTGGACAGGGGAAGGATGATGGTGTCAGTAAGAGAGGGCCATCATGTCATATTATAGTAGAAGTTTGAAAGAATGTAATCTTTCGAATATCGGAGAA
>NC_087204.1:81939327-81941561 GCF_015104395.2 Macrobrachium nipponense | reverse complement strand
CATATATGCTTAACCGAACGGAATTTTATTAGGCGATAATAGAATTTTTCGGCACCCAGGCGCTAACCCAGGACACCATACGCAATCCAGGAACTAGAGTGTTTTAATGGGCCTTGTAGACTTGGACTTATCCTGTTTTAACAGAAGAATAGTACTAGTCAGGGCCGGGTCAAGGCATCGTGAGTCTATTTCTAGTACTATATACTGCGCTTTACTCAAAATAAATTCACTCACACAGAAATAAACATAATACTTACCTTGGGTGTGTCGTCAGTGGAGAAAAAGTCACTGGTGATAAACGTAACAATTAAACAGTTTTACCGAGAAATTCTTTGTTGTTATCAAATTCGTATCCAATAATTTTATATTACTTGGTAGATGGCAATAGACCTTATATCTACCTGTAGTGGCCCATGCATAATTTTTAGTTTAGACATAAACTGTAACCGATTTGTGATTGTAGCTAACAAAATGGAAATCCTGTCGAGCCAAAGATGATTTGAAAGAAACGTAGAGTTATTAAATTACTCTACCTACTTAAAGAAGTTGTGAAAAATCCGAAGATTTTCATACAATTAGGATACGGGGAGTGGTCACTGTGTAGAGTAATTACTTTCTAAGGGGGGTGGGGGTTGGGTGTTGTGTATATTTTCAAGAAAATCTAATTATCCTATATTCGAACTGTTTGTTAGCTTAAGTGCATATATGATCATTTTTTTTTTATATCTGAAAAGGATAAGGCTTTTATGTTACCGGTTTCAATACAGGTAAAACATGCTATACTCTGTTTTTTTCCATCTGTCCACCCGCCTGTGGTGTTTGCGTATGGTAACACTGTGTCCCGGGCTTTAGATAGTTACATTCAGCTTACATTCAACAATAATAATATATCCTATTTCGAATATTAACGGTGTAATTCGCATACAGTAAATTATTAAACACTTTTCAGTTGCAAATATACACCCAGATATCCTTTTATTTACCTAAAACTTACTACATAGCGTAATTATCCATGCGCGACCACCACAGGTGGATGGACAGATGGAAAAAAAAACCGAGTATAGGTAGTAAATAATTCTGAGTGAACAAAACTGAGAAAGTTTCGGAAATTTCCCGAGACAATTTGAGATTTTTGCCATATTTTGTTTATGTCTTTGCATTCATCCCCATGTGTTTTGTACTAAACACGGCGTAATGCGAAGCTTTCTCCGTAGAATTACCAAAACGCATACTTCCCATGCTTAAGTTGCAGATCGAATGTCATCCTACTCCGACGTTTAATTTTATCAAAGTTCCCCTTCATTAGTGGTTTTCTTTAGAAGTCTTTGATAGAAAACATATATAATTTTATGGCCTTTTCGTTTATTTTTGAAAGATTCTCCCTAATGTGTAATGTTATTATCGATTTTGAAAAATAAACATTTTATTTTGGAAAAAGCTTAAGTACCATCAATTTGTAAAAAAAATTTTCACTTAATAACTCTCAAATATGAATACTTGAAAGACTGAATGACAAAAACAGCTTTTAATATAGAATTTTATATTAAAAAAAATATCTATCATAACCACGTCGAACTGTGGTTAGGTTGCTTACCCTCGCCACCGTGAAAACTAGAGTTTAATCCACGAGATAAACACCACTTGGTAGTTAGAAGACTACGTTGGGTCGAAACCGGGAGGAGGAAAAGAATAAAGAAATTTCAGAATCGTAAAACGGAAGGCTAAATTATTATATAATAAATAATTCTAAATAATTTGCCTATTAATCCTATTACTGTCACATGGTACAAAGGACATGTAGTGAAGTAGAGTGATATTCACATGCGAATATGATGTTGCGTGTGTTCAAGCAGTAAGCAGCCTATCAAAATATCAAATATCAATAAAATCAATACTCGCTAGCACAAACAGTAATTGTTATTACTGGCCAGGTGTAAAAAAAAAGAAAAAAAAAACATGTATAGGCGCACTGACATTGAAGATTTAACTTCCGCGACCCGCTGCCACAACTATTAAAAAAAAGCAATTGCCTCGACAATAAGAGTCAATTATGAAAATTATAGGCAATCTCGCGATAATTGCCTTTGCAAATTGTGGAAATGGAATTCTTGCAACAAAAAGATATATTTATGGTTTATTGATTCAGCAGATGAAAAAAAAATTACTTAGCAAAGAGTAAACGAGTAGCAGTGAACACTCGGGGTATACTACCATCCATTTTAAGGACCGAGAGT
>NC_087204.1:81904327-81931827 GCF_015104395.2 Macrobrachium nipponense | reverse complement strand
ATTTATAACTCAGATTTAGTCACTCTTCTTCCAGGATAAGCACAATTTTCCTATTTGAAGAACCCCATCATGGCTGCAAAATATTTTAAAAGTGAAAAAAACAGACAAATTGATTGATGAAGTTAACTATGTTTATGACTTTCATAAGTTTAGTTCCGAAAGACAAAGAAATTGTGGCGCTGTGAGAACCGTAACACATATCGTGCTCGTGTTCATACACAGAATAAACCAGGTGAACCTATAATAATTTCAACAATCAACAGTCATGATCATGAACCAACGCCGAATGGAGTGGAAGCTCGTCTCGCCATTTCAACATTAAGAAAAAAGTTGCAGGAAGGAGGTGAAACAAGTACTCGGGTGCTCATTTTCGAAGCTACAAGTAATATTAGTGAGAATGCAAAATATGAATTACCACGGTTGCAAACGGTTTCTAAAAGCATTACAAACTGGCGCAATAAGGCTTTTGACGCTCCTCCATTGCCTCTTCGACGAACAGGATTTCAAGTACCAGATACTGTTTTAAATATTTACAAGGGGGTCATTTGTTCCTGCAATGCGACACAGAGATTGATGATGAAAAGCGGGTTTTAATCTTCGCCTCAGACGAAAGTCTTCAGCAACTGGAAAATGCATCAATTTTAGGAATGAATGGCACATTTAAATCATCACCAAGTATATGGTATCAGCTGTTCACCATTCATGCCTTCATAAATGGGAGATTTCATCCAAGAGCTTTCATTTTATTGCCGGACAAAACTCAAGCAACATATGACAGGACTTTTCTTGAACTAAGTAAATTGCGACCAAATATTAACCCTTGTCACGTTTTGATTGACTTTGAACGAGCAATTCGTAACAACTGTGACAGTAACTTTACTGAAAGCAGCAGCCTAGGCTGTTTATTTCATTTTTGCCAGACTATTTATAGGAAAATATGGCAATTAGGATACAAAGTTCAATATGGTACTGATGGCTGTTTTGCCATAAAAAATAAAATGTTCTGCGCACTTGCATTTTTATCACCAAAAGATGTACTTGATACTTATGAAGATCTCTGTTAGGATGAATCAATACCAATAGACTTTATAAGTTATTTTGAGCTAACATACATTAGACCAAAGAGAGGAAGACGTGGCAGATAAAGGAACAGCCCTTTATATCCAGTTGATTTGTGGAATGTTCACGATAGGGTAATTCAGGAATTACCACGGAAAACAATGCATTTGAAGCGTTTCACTCAGCACTGCGCGCATCAGTAACGAGTAAGCACCCAAACATTTGGAAGCTTATTGATGCTCTGCGAAAAGAAGATTTTTCCTTAGCACAGACCAAGATTAATTCAGGCGCAAAGAAAGAGGAGATAATCCGCAAAAGAAGAAAAAATACCAGTCAACAGATACGAGAATAAAAAATCTTGTAGAATCATATGATGGTGAAGATAAATTAGCTTTCCTTAAGGCTATTGCTCATTCATTGCATTAATTTTTCTTTTTATGTTTTGATAGTTTAAGCATTGATTTTCTTATAATTTTTAAACTTCTACTGATTTATTTTAAATAGAATTTACCTATTTCAGGGTTTAATAAATTTGATAAAAAGAAATATTATGTATGACTTAAATAATCGATTATGTATTTATTGTTAAGAAGGAACATTACTTTATATTTTTTTGCTTTTTAAACTTCTATGTATTTACAGTATTTTTTTCTGATATGGGACCGAATTTTCCGGGACCGAATATTCTGGGACCCCCAATTTTTCTTGATTTTGTGCACAATATGCTATATTATATATTATACTGAAAAGGTATTTTGTTGAAGAAACATACCTTTTTTTACACTTTTATTAATAAAACTCTATTTCTATACTATTTGTTTAATTTTTTCATCAGTTAGATTACGATTTCATTGTCAGTATATAAATAATTTCTGGGACCAAATTTTCTGAGACCGAACTTTCTGGGACCGAACTTTCTGGGACCGAAATTTCTGGTCACCCTCTTAAAGAGTTGATATCCAGCATCATGAACAAAAGAACCAACAAAAGAGCGTCCCCTGGAAACTGCAAATCTCCTCTAAGCTTGAGTAAGAACCCTGGACCCCTGCCCCCTTCCCCCATTCATCAAAACGTCCCATCTCTCCAAAAGTTACATATACGTATATCTCACGAAAACCAATAATTTTTTGTTATTGTGGATGCTAACCTTTGGTAAAATCGTTGTAGAACTCCGCTCGTAACATTAAAAATATACGGACAAACAAACAACAATCGCATCTAAAACATATTTTTAATAATAAAGATATAAGATAATAAGAATGTGAACACTAAACAGGTTACAACAGATTCTGGAGGGACATCCTTCGAAATTTTTTCTTATAAAACCTTTTTCATCTTTTTATTAATAATAGAGCATTACGCAAAATTTACTCTGATACTGTCTGAAAGGAATACGATGTTTATCCTTGCGCGCAGTGTTGCAATGCAGCTACAGAAAACTACGGTGAGTTGAGTGAATCTAGATTTTTTAGAGACAATTTATGGTTTAACTACGGGAACGACAAGGCGAGGAACTAAAAGAAGAAGTACTTATTTTAGCAATAGCTAAATTTCTGAGAACAGGGAATAATTCGCGGCTGTAGAACTAATTTATCCTCTCCAGTATTATTAATACTAAAAAGAAGGCATAATGTCTTAAACTTCGGTTTTATTTTTTAGAATCATTATAGTTTGATACTGAGCTTGTAGATATTGCTCAGTTCTAAGCTATCGAGAATAGTTTTTGAAAATAGTTATGACATTTCTTAGGAAAAAATGTTTGTCGTAATCTTAAAAACAAAACAAAACAAAAGAACTCCTGACCCACTGTGGGAAATCATTATCACTTCTCCGCCAAGAAACTTTCAGTTTCCTGATTAAAAATGCATTGGTATAACATAATGTATTATTATTATTATCGTTATTAATATTATTATTTCTGAAAGTCTTTTTAAACTGAAAACAATGTTTGGTTAGGGGACAACAGCAACAACAACAATAATAATAATAATAATAATAATATTAATAATAAAAGATTTATTGCAACAGTAAGCTGTAATAAAAAGGTTAACAAACATTATTATTACAACTTTGCAAATAGACAACAACGAAAGAAAATATCTTAATCACTCTACTATTGCAGAATACGCATAGATTTATAATAAAACAGAATTTGGTATCATCTCTACAGATCGCAGAGTCTTATAAATATAAATATTAGTACCAGGAAACAACATAAAAAGTAAAATACCTTCTAGCAAATTTATTTTTAAAGGAAATATTCATCAGTGTTTTCCATGCAATAAGAGCCACTCCTGAAAAGATCTACACAATACATAGAAGACAAAAAGGAATTAAGGAGAGATAAAAGATATTTTGCGTTTCTGGACTTCTTAAGTGTTGGTTGAATGAAGACTTGTCGATCGTATCTGAAATCCATGCTCCTTTTGAGATGTTCATTACCTGCCTCTCTTTTATTAAGGCCGATTCATCATTTGACTCTTGTACCAACACTTAAGAAGATTAAAGGAAGATTATCAGCGGGGGTGACTTAAATTGGCTTATTTGTGGATGGACCTCTTGGTATAATACCACCTTTTCTGTAAACTTTTCTCATTCATCTACCTGAAGAGGGAGACAGCAGTCTCTGAAATATAGTACTTTTTTCTCTATATTTTGGTGTTTTTATGGGCTCCTTTTATTAGATATATATATATATATATATATATATATATATATATATATATATATATATATATATATATATATATATATATATATATATATATATCTTACCCCCCCTTTTATTAAAACTACACAAATTGGAAACCCTTACCTGTTGTCTAACAACATTAACATATCTGTCCCAACTCTTATAATTACCACCTACAGTTTTCCTGAGAGCCTCGAAGACTTCCTGCTTGCCCGTTCGCACAACCCATTAGCCTCGGGTCTGTATGGAATAATTGTTACTTTCTGTATCCCCCATGACTTCAGCTAAACATTCCAAGGTTTTTGTTCACAATTCCCTCCCATTGTCGGTTAATAGAACTTCGGTGAGCCATATCTGCAAATGATACCATTGAAAAACGCTATGGCTACTTCTTCGGCCGTTTTTAATGCTTAAGTGGGAAAATTTCTACTATACTTGTAAGTTCATCTATTATAACTAACAAGTACTTGTTCGCATATCTTGACTCAAAAATTCCCCTAGATATCCATATGTATTCTATGAAAAGGTCTACTTGGTATAGGATACGATGCCTAATTTGCATGAAGTTGTCCTT
Organism: Macrobrachium nipponense; assembly: GCF_015104395.2. Classification (NCBI taxonomy): domain Eukaryota; kingdom Metazoa; phylum Arthropoda; class Malacostraca; order Decapoda; family Palaemonidae; genus Macrobrachium; species Macrobrachium nipponense. The sequence continues at coordinate 81,927,502 of NC_087204.1, read as the reverse complement.
GCAGGCTTACATGCGTTGCACCATACATTACTTACGAAATTTTCCACATCTTTCCCCATGTTTTTCCCAAATGTATTTAGCACGAACTTCATCATACGTTTTTTCTATTCCCAAGTGTGGACTACCGAACCTGCAATGAACTATATCTAAAACCACCGGAATTAGGACCTTCAGAATTACCATCGTCGTATCTCCTTTACTTTCACTGGTTCACCTTATATTCAATTTTCCTAACCAATAGATTACCTTCTAACTCTAAATCCGAAAAAGGCAACTTATAACGTTTCCTGGCTAATTCCCATCTTAGAAACGCTTTTGCATCTGCTAAGATCTCGTCTTCATCTTGCCTTTGCTCTATTAGAGGTATATCACTTGTTATGACCTTGCTAGTGACTTGCGGACCTTGGAAACTTTCCGTGTCGTGAAAACTCCTGCTGAGATCATCATGCAACCACGTTAAATTTGCCCTCTATATATTTGAGCTTTGTTTGCATCAAAATCTCTGATAGTTAAAAACCATCGCGCTCTTTTAGGCAACAAATCGGGTTTATTAAAAAGATCTAGTAATGGCTTGTGGTCTGTAAGAACTTCTACTGTATTCCCCATCAGTAACATTTCAAAATGAACTAAGCTTGACACTATTGCAAAGGCTTCTTTTTCTATGGTGGCCATGGACTTCTCGTTGCTGCCCTTTGTCCTAAACTTCCTGCTATACAAAGCTATAGGTATGAAATTTCCCATCGAACTTTTTGCATAAGGCAAGCACCTATACCTTTCCTGGCTTGCATCAGTCACTAAATGTAATACGGTTCGCTAAAAATCTTTAAAACTTCAAAAACAGGGGATTCATTAGCATGTCCTTGAGCTTTTGAAAACTCTCTGCCTGGGGTTCCTTCCATTGAAATTGAACGTCTTCCAGCAATACATAAGTTAGGAGAGCTGCTATATTAGAGAACCCTTTCACATACCTCCTGAAGAAACCGGCGATACCCAGGAATGACTTAAACTCTTTCTTTGATCTGGGGATGCGAAAATTCGCTATTGCTTTGACTTTATCGTCATTTATCTAACCCCTTCCTTAGATATGACGTGGCCTAGATATGTGATCTGCTTTTTCAAGAATGAGCGCTTGGCTAGCTTAATTTTCAGCCCCGCTAATCTAAGCCTATAAGTACTTCTGTAAGCACTTCCAGGTGTTGCGCGATCATGTCCGTTGCGACAGGATGTCATTCATATAAAAAAAACAAAAAAAAATTTTTGCCCAATAAACCCGTGCAAAACTGTGTTTCACCACACGGTAAAGGTCATTGGACTGCCCGATAAACCGAAAGGCATTTGCGTAAATTCATAGTGTCCCTTGGGCACTGGAAAAGCAGTATATCCCTTGCTACTCTCACTAAGAGGGACCTGTAAGAAACCCTGAGCCAAATCAATTGAGCTATAAATATTATGTCCCCCAATTTCAACAAAAAGATCTGGAATGCACACGACTGGGTAGCGGTCAGGGATCGTCTTTTCATTTAAATGTCTAAAATCGACACATACACGGCAGAACCGTCTTTCTTCAGGCACTGCTAACAAGGGAAAGTTGTAAGGATACACGCTAGGTCTAATGATTCCTTCTTCTTCCCATCGATTAACCTCTTTTACTACCTGTTCTCTGATTTTGAAAGGTATGCGATATGCAGAACAAAAAATAGGTTTTGTGCCACTCTCCAAAATTTACCTTTATGCTCTAACACATCAGTCAAACCCCCATTTATCACCTTGTAAGGCTACCGTATCCCCAAATTCTGCCAAGAGCCCGCTTATCAGTTGAATGTTCTCTAAATATTCATTTTCTTGATTACATTTCTACCTCTGAAAACTCAGGTTCCCCTCTACAATAGCCACTGAACCCCTATCACAACTCCAATCTTTAAAATCCAATATATTATTCTTCTGGTATTTCCTAACTGTATCATTACAGTTTAACAACTCTAACCACGAAAAACCCATCCTTGAATACACTGTTCACCGATGCCGTGCTAACAACCCCTCTAAGCTTTTCGCTATTTTCAATAACACACACATCTGTGGTTTTTCTCATTTCCTTCAATTTAACTTTTACCATAGTCTTCAAACCAGGTAGTAACATATATCATTCTTAGATAAAACACTCTTATTTGTGGTTAGCACCTCCCCCTTTCCCCACCCCCGCCCCATACACATTACCACCCTCAGTATCATCCCCAGCATTGTTAGTATCAGAAATAACCTCAATATTAGTATCAACATCAACATCTAAAGTATCATCACCACCATTGTTACCAACTGTGAACTCTGATAGAACCCCCATAATCCATTTCCCTTTACCCCATATCAGCAACGTGGGTTTTAATATTACCTTTCTCCATAACACTCGTATCACACCGCCATTAATATCACCGAGCACAATCTCCTCTTTCAATAACCTCCATATCCTCTGTTCTATTCACGTCCTCATAAGGCAGAAAACACCAGGTATCCCGATTGTTATCCCATTAACACCCCACATGGATTGACATCTTGTGTCTTCTACAAGCAGGATGGACCCAGCAAAAGTCTGTTGCCCAACGCAATTCCTTTCATTACCAAAATGGTTCTGTTGACACTCTGTCACCGAGAGTAAACTGTATTTGAACACAACCCAGGGTATTTAATCTATGGGCTTGCACATCACACACCGTCTCCGTTGAGGGTTGCAATGGGTAATTGGAAAACATGGATTGATACAAATTACAGTCTATTAGATTTATTGATGGCCCCGAGTCTATAAATATCAGGATATCCTCATCCCCTACTGTTCAATAGACTATAGGCCTGGGCTCTTGGCGTCCCCCACGAGACCACAATGGCACATACCAATCACTGTACCCTTTTTGTTGATTGGGCTTCCAAAAATTTTGCCGAGCCCTTTGCCCTCTGGAATGACCTGCCTGGGAAGTTCTCACATTATAATTACCAAAACCTTGAGGTGTAGGCCTCTCACCTCTCCGTATCTGGGACAGACAAGACTGCCAATAATGATCGGTACTCTTACACATTCCACAATATTTAACCTTACACAGTTTCTTTGGATGCCCTGGTTTATTGAAGTTGAAACAATGGCAACTGCTGTTGCTTTTGATCAATTGACCTTTTGTCATGTTCAACTTTTGCATACAGACGGGGAGGAGAAAATTCTGTGTCTCTTTGCACTCTATCACTCGGGCCTGTCCCTCCCTTTAAAATTGTGCTATCTACAGTGGGACCATTTAGACATATGTTTCTCAATTTGGGCATAAAGTAATTCTTCGTCTGAAGTAGGTTCAATCTTTTCATCAAAGCTATTAACTATCGCATCCGGTACACCGTGCAAGAGAGAAGGGAAAAATAGATCAGTTTATGAATGTTATCAAGAGAGACATTACTCCCTGTACCCATTTAGATGTTTTCAGTTTTACTACCAATCCGACACTGTGTCAAAAAGTTTTTAACTATGCTCTACGAGGCTATTAGTGCCCTTCCGTAGTTTATAAAGACCCCTAATGTCCCTCACCATATCTTCGTGTTCCATTTGAGCCATAAGCTGTTTTCAAAAAAAAATGCTTGCAAATCTGTCCAGGTACGACATTTTGTAAGTTGGAAACTCCATGCAACGGTGTGAGAGTCTCCCCTATTGAAATCTAGCAAAGCTTTTGCCTCTCTAAATGCCTCTATATCATCCAATATATTCTTTCCCGCTAAATAATTATTCACCCCTTCAATAAAAATCTGGACAGGTTGTGATAGAACACACACTACCATCCCTCTGAACAAAGACTCACGCCTGCACTCACGTTCGTTACGTGATGTAGTAGCGTTGTGGTACTCTTTAGTATCCGTCCATCTCTCTCTCTCTCTCTCTCTCTCTCTTTTTCAGGGCATGACTCGCAACAAAAACGACGCTCGAGTAAATTCGCCACAAACAAAACAAAAGGAATATAAACAACAACAAAAAAGTGAAAAAAAATAAAAGATAAAAAGGAGAAAATAAGAAAGAAAGCTTGAAAATACACTCATATCTTCTTATGACTGGAAACCGAATTCGTGTACGCACCGCAAATATGCGTGAACTATTTACCACATTTGTGAGATATTTTAATACGTCGAAAATTAAACTTTTCCCCTTCATGTTTTTTAAAACACTGGTATTCAAGAATCCCACGATGGCTGACACTGCCTTAGCCTGAGAGACGAACAGCTTCTCACTGCCCAACCCATTTAATCAGCAAAAGAGCCCCGAGTTGCCTGTGACATGATTATAACCCCTTTCCCTACCAAAAAAAAATCTATGTCTAACTGGTCACCAGTCTCTTCGTTAGCGTACCTACAGCTTATAAAATATATAAAAAAGCCTCTTAAACTGCCTGCCACCACTCTTACCCCCCCCTTTTATTAAAACTACACAAATTGGAAACCCTTACCTGTTGTCAATGGTGCCCTCTGTCTGCAACCATGTCGTTAGGCTATTAAGATCATGTAAATATAAAATATACTATTTATTTTTACCCACCCAGCAGATGAATATAGAATAGAACAAAATGATTAACAAGTCATAGTGCCAAAAAACTCAAATCTGTCCTATAAAGAGAACTAGTAAGTTATCACTCTACCCTCCAGACTAAGAATTCACTCCCAAACTCAGAAGTCAATAAGTTCATTATATTAGTCAGGTTAGAGAAATCCCGTCTCTAGTACCATGGAATAGAACCCATCTGTAATAAATGATAACAATGGATAAAAGATCACTTAACACATCTCTCTTTTCAAGGTAAATAAGTAAAAAAAGGTATTTCACACTTCTTCTCTCTTTTCAAAGGTAACGGTTTTCCAAGCCTTACAAAATATGTGTCATACCTTTACGATGGGGTTTTCGCTCCCGACACCTGACGTGTACCAACTGACCTCTTTGCTCTCAACAAAAGGAATGTGACTTTCACAAGTGCCCTGGTCTATTAGACCTGTCACATCCGTACAAACAAAGTACATTCTTGACGACAAGACGAGTGGTCTCTTGATTAAAACGCTTACGTACCCAAATTCCTTCACATCAAAAAAAGCTGCCCCTTACAGCTCAGCCTGTCTCCAATCAAAGGGACATGATATTTGGGATTCCTAACATTAACTTAAACACTTGAGAAGAAAGATTATATATTTATAGAGATATTAGATTATATAGTATATAATAATATAGATATATTATATGCAAATATAATATATATATATATATACTATATTATATACAATATCCATATATATATATATAATATAGATATATTATAGATATAATATATAACTATATACGATAGATAAACATAATATATTATAGTAGATATTATTACATATATAATATATATATTAATAATATATATATATATATTATATTATATATACATATATATATATATATATATATAATATACACACACCACACCTAAGATATATAGATATTGACACCTATATGATTATAATAATAGAATATATATATTGATACTAGATATATATAGATATATATATATTATATATTATTAATATATATATAAGATATTCATAATATATAATCTATACACATACATATATATATATCTTATTAATATATATAGATATATATATATATATATGATTATATTATACTAATATATATATATATCATGGATATATATATTAATATATAACATATATATATATTATATATTATATAATATAGATATACTATATATATTTATCTATGTATATATATTACAAATATATATATATATATCATATAATATATATTATATTAAATAATATTATATATTAATATAATTTATATATTTGCATATCATGATATATATATATATATATTATATATATATGATATATACTAATATATATATATTTATAATATGTATATAGATATATATATATATAATATATATATATATATAATACAAATACTATATATATATATATATATCATGATATCATATATACCTATATATATATACTATATATACACAATATATAATATATACTATCTATATATATACGCTTATACTAATTATTTATATAATTAATAATATGCTACATATATATATATCTATATATATTTATATATTTATCGATCATTATTATATATGCTATTATTACTCTATATGTATAATATCTCAAATTTTATATCTAATATTATCTCTCTATAGTAACTAATTATTATATTCTACTCTATCTTCTCTTTGTCCTATCAATATTACATATCTAACTATATAACCTATTTAGATCTATACACTATATATCTATATATAAATGATCTATAATGATATATCTATTATCATATTATTTTATATATATAATGAATAACTCATAGCTCTATTATCTATACAATATCTCTACATATATAATAATTTATATATACATATACATATATATATATCATATAATACTTATTTATAACTATATATATAATTAATATATGTATATATAATATATATATATATATAGATATATATATATACTATATATATATATATAATCTATATATAGATATAATATCTTATATTATACATAATATATATAATATATATCTATATATATAATATATATATAATATAATATATTTGTTAGATATATATATATATTTAATAATATATATTTATATATATATATAATCTATATTATATAGATATAATTTTGGTATATATATATCTATATAATATATATATATATATAGATATATTATACTTGTATATATATATAGATATATATAGAATATATATCCTATATAATAGTATATATATATATATATATATATATTATATATATATATATATAATATCTAAAAGCTGTGAAAACTGGAGACCTTGCAACAAAAAGATACATTTATGGTCATCGATTCAGAGGAGAAAGAGCAAACAGACTGATAGACAGACAGACAGAGAAAGCATAATGTTTGTTACTTAGTGAAATGTAAACGGTAGCAGTAAACCTTCGAGGCATACCTAGAGTCTCATTGAAGGCGTTGTGGGCAGAGATGCTTCGGTTTTGAACGGTGAGCCTTTACATTAAATTAATTAACAATCATCATAATCATTCGCTATTAATCGCTTATTTTTCCTCAATGCCACCAAAGTGCGGATAACCAAGAGAAAATGTGGCCAAATACATTTCGAGAGAAAACCCTGTTCGTGGCGATGTTGGTTATGGTATCGACTGTCTCTTACCTGACCGGTGGGAAACGCGCATTAAGACCAAGGTAAGCTTTTTCATTGAAAAATTATACCAAGTATTTGTTGTAGTTGAAATAGGAATTTAGAAATATTTGTCTATAATTCAAGTCTGTGCTAAGATAAAATAGAATTCCCCTTGTATTGTGTTCAGAAAATATTTGTGTAGAATTCAGTTATATGCCTAAAAAATTTCAATGTGCTAGTTTTGTTGTCATAAACAAGTCAGGTTATATGTAACAGGATGGAATATTCCTTGTTTGTCCTCATAAAAAATTAACCTTGATTTGTTTCTCAGAAAAGATATAGGAACAATATTGATGTAGGACAGATCAGTAAAAGAAATTAGGATAAAGTCATTATTAATAACAATAGGCTATCAATAGGCTTATCTCAAATGTGACCAACCACCCATGCTTTGAGACAGTGAGGAATACGAAACGAATATGTTTAATATTACTGGAATATAAAGAGCTTACTTCCATCTTTCCTATATTTTTTTTGTATTATCGTAATTATAAATTATTAAAAATATCAGAAACTACAAACAAAAGATTAAGATAATTTACACAACTCGTATAAATATTTGAACATTAACTTACTAAACTTGTTTATTGCTAAAAAAACAAGAGATTAAGGTAATTACAAAAATTTTGTTAATATTTTCCTTGTAGGTGGGCATACAATGTCTTACAGCAAAGTCCGGAAGGCTGGAACTTTTGAGTTTAATGTAATGGTAACCAAAATATGAAAACCCTTCAATATCAATGATGACAGCCTCCGGATGTATTGATATACTATATTTTTTGTTTTGTTCGTAAGACCATAGAGTTTTCAGTTTGTTTACAGTGAGTTGATAAGGATTATGGTTTTCAGAATAAGTTTTCTTATTAATAGAATGCAATTATCCCGTATGGTGGCTAGTGCCGTCAGCAGTGCACTGTAGGCTGTAGCTACTTTTTAGCCATTTATTTTAACTCCGTTCCCTCTTACACCTTGCTGTCCAACCACTTTAACACCTTTATTTATTTGTTGAAAGTGCCCATGGTGGGTTTATAGCAAAATTTTCATATATTAAAGCAAACCTCACACGAAGTAATTTTGAACGTTGATGACGAAGCAAGTGTCATGGGCTGAAATTTTATGTTTACTATCTCTATTTAGCTTTTGCCCGTCATTATTACATCATCTATTAATTTTTATTTTCGTGGGTCCATCCATAACCAAGACTGGAATCGGCAGATTAAGGATCTGGCGCCTGTCAACACAACACCAGACCGCCCACCAAAGTTGTGGTGCCAAGCCCCACTCCTTGCACCCCTACTCCATATGATTTCAAGGTCACTAAATTTACACATATTTCTAAAATTCACAAATGTTATGTTTATTTCAATACCTACTGGTTCCTGTCATTAAGTGCACGTCTCTATTAGAGTATGTCCACGCTATAGTGAAGCACGTCATAAACACACTTCGGTTACTTATACCGTCCACACACAATCAGGTTGAATACAAGTTGACGACTTGTTGGTAGTCATGACCAGTGCTTCATACGATTATTGAGCATTCTTTAGTTACGGTTGTTCACTTCTTTTCAACCTGTTTGTGATATGTATGAAATAAGCTCATGTCAGTTTACATGCTTTACTAGTAGTGTGAACGCTCCCCTAGTTATGTGTGTAGATTACCAGTTCTCTTTAACATCCTAATTAGCATGTGGAACTACTAAAACAATATGATTTTTTTTTTTTTTTTTTTTTTTTTTTTTTTTTTTTTTGCCTTTTTTTATTTCGGCAAATGAAAAACGCTTCAGAAATAAAGAATTTTGTCATTTGACTACATCGATGGAAATACATTTTAAATACTTCTTTTAGGGAAGCAGACCAAGAGGACCCCAAGCTGATCGAATACATCCGACGAGAGTTGTTGATTCCACCATCCGTCCAACCTTACAAACTTGGTCGCCCTGATCTCGACCACCTTTCTCAGTTCAACCAGTCAAAAATCGCCAACGAAATGCTCAAAGGAATGGTGATTATGCCCAAATCATTTCTGAATACCCGTTTTCTGTTTTGGGGAGTGGGTGCCACAGTCACTTTCGCTCAGTTTTGTTGTTTCTCGTGATCTGGGAATTGGTTTCTTCCCATTTTCTGAGTAAGAAATGGTATCATTCCGTCCTGATAACTGTTTTCGTATCTGGAAATCAAGTTAAAGTAATATTTCATCGATACAGAAAGGTGGATTCTTCATTGAAGTTGGTGCCGCCGATGGAGAAAGCCTAAGTAACTCGATCTTCTTCGAGAGGCAACTTGGGTGGAGGGGTCTGCTGATCGAGGCAACGCCAAGTTATATTGAAGCGCTGAAAAAAAAAAATAGAAATGCCTACATCATTCACGCCGCTCTTTCTGTGAACAATTATGCTTCTGAAGTCACCTTCCAGTAAGTTGTAAGATGTGTCTCTGGCAGTGATTCTTAACCTTTTTATTACCACGCCCCCTCTAAGAGTTAGTCCTTTCTTTCACACCCACCCGCCACCAAACCCCTTTTGCATCTAGGAGCAAAATTCCATCCCAGATTTAAAGGAAAATAAAAAAATGAGAAAGAGAAAGGGTTTCGAGGGATAGGAAGGGAGGTCAATAATTACAAAGCATGGTCAGCCCAACGAGCCTAACTAGAGTAGTAGACCTTAGAAAAGTAACATTATAAAGTGATATGTTTGCATTTGTTCAAAAAATTCTGAATATTAGTTCTACACTCTTGTTGAGAGAATAATGAATATAGAGAATTTATTTTTATTTTTCCTTAGGGCTTGCGCCGCCCCTGGTCTATAGAGAGGCGGTATCTAAAATAAAACATTTTAGCTGTGTTGAATGGCTCTACTAAGCTTTTACAGACATTCTGTTTAGTGATTAATATTACTCTATTTATTAGGTGGAGCTTGGTGCTGCTGGTGTGTGTGTGGGGGGGGGGGGGGGGGGGGGGGGGGTTTGATAATATGAAATAATAGCTATTAACATCGTTTCCTTAACGAGTCAGTATTGCAATAATCGTGATGCAAATTGCAGAATTTTCGTGTTTAATGGTGATGCAAAAGACGGCAAAATGATAAAGAATACTTGATAATAATCGTGTTCTTGAACACGTCAAGACCTTGAATATTAAAAGTTTCCTGTCTATTACTTGAATGTTTGAAAAAAATTGCTCCCGTCAAGCCAAATACTTTTCAGTGACACACGCAGGTTTTTCTTAGATAATTGAGTTCCTTGATTATTTATTTATTGCATTTTTGGTTAATGTTTCGTTGCCGTCTACGTGTTGTACACCATCAGTGTTGAACATCTCTTAAGCCAAACTCATCAGCAGCAAAAAATCATCATCCAGTCAGTGAAAATACTGTTTTTCCAATCTCGTTGCCCCCTTGCTTACACTTCCACATTTACGTTTTTTTCAGAAATAATCTAGGATTTGGCGGCAAGTTGGGCAACACTGGTGTTAAGGTGAAGGGAATTCCCCGTTTCTCTATTCTTCGAGCCTTGGATGTCAAAATAGTCGATTGGATGTCAAAATAGTCAAAATAGTGGATATTGAGTCTTTCGAAGTTAAGGTAGGTTTTTATATATGTTCACTGCATTTATTTACCAGCAATTTACTAGAAATTATCAACCACTCTGACCATTAAAGATCAGCGTGAAACATCCATAATAATGCTGCTTCTGATTTTGTAACTGTAGAACTGTACTACTAAGTGAAGGTATTAACAAGTGGATGGTATTTGGGACTTTAGCCTCTTCGGGTGTTTCCAAACTTACCATGATGTAAACCTAAACGATAATCTACGATCCTCTAACTACACGATTTAATTATCTGGGAGAGAGAGAGAGAGAGAGAGAGAGAGAGAGAGAGAGAGAGAGAGAGAGAGAGACCCTATATTATACAATTACAAGTAGTGTCGCTTTTTTCTGATTTCCGAGCTAAACGTTGCCTGACACTTCCAGCACTTTAGCATATAACTTTCTTTTGAACTGCAAATGAAAAACGTCTTTAAAATTCTCTTCTTTCTAGGTGCTGAAGACAGTTCCATGGGATAAGATAAAGTTTAGGCTCATGTGCATCGAGGTAGACCACATCCCAGAAGGCAAAGAGTTCCTGACGAAATTCCTACAGGAAAAGGGATATAAATTCTTAGGATATGGTTACCTAGAGGTAGATGCCTGGTATGCGTTACCGGAGCTTCTGAACACAAATGTAAAACCTTGGTAATTTAACTTGTGCTTGTATATAATTTCTTAAAGTATTTTTCATTGATAATTTATTGCTTTATGTTTGGTTCTATGTGTGTATTTCTAATATGCATTTCTGAAAGGAGTAATTCATGTGAAGATTTTGATCTATACTTAGGTGTATTGCTCATGTGTTGAATGTATGACTAAGATATTCCTAAAAAGAAAAAAAATACCTCCAAATATAGATTTGCTTAATCTGAAAGTTTTATTTCTACCCTTCTATTCTTTTCTAGAGATCATTTATCTTATACAGACAGAGATAAAACCTAGAATTATCCTAAAATTATCTAATAAAGATAACGTTTAGTTGTCATTTTAAAACCAATGATACATAGAAAAATATTTGCATTATATCCTCAGTTGAAAGCGATATTTGACGAACGTGCAGACTATTGATATTAGTAATGAGGGTGGAGCCTTTCTGACGGAGAGTGCATGTGCTGTTCACTTGATTACCTGTGTATATATATGTATATATTCTGAAGAAGTGCCAAGTATCTGGTTACTACACTTACCATTCATTTATTGTTACCTCACAACACCCAGACACCTGAACCCTCATCACAGGTACTAAACAACTGAATACTCTAAAAGCAACAGTGATCCCTTAACAACTTACCAGTATTGCAGAAAATCAGACTAAGTTCATCAAAACAGGTGTGAGGTACTCATGTACGTAATCAAATTAATCAAAGGGCATCACTCCATCAACAACTTTAAAAGTCTAAGTATTTCCCTGATTTCAAAAGTCTAAGTACTTCCCTGGTTCTAAGTCACTTCAAGTAAATTGAAGGAAAACAGATCAATTACCACTCTATGTTTCTACCTAACATAAATATAATTATATGCTGGTGTGAAAATAAACACTTATAAAAATTTCAAATACAAAAATTTATTATCAAACTCAAAATTTATAAGTAAAATTCAAAATATCAGGGAAAATTACTGTTACTTGAAAACAAAGCAAAGTTTGATTAATTCTAAAATCAATTAAGTACAATTAAATCAAAATTGATTTATCACAAAATTCAAAAAACTTAGTCAATTGAAATTCAAAAGTGTTAGGGAATATTTAAAATTTGGAAATTAATTCACAAGTGCTAAACAACAATAAAACTTGAAAAGAATTCTAAGTAAATGCAAATTAATTCACAAGTGTTAAATTTAATTAATTGTGCAACGATTAAGTAATGAAAATAACTCAGTTAATTAAATTTTGAATGCTAACGAAAACACAGAAAAATGTGGAAAATACCAAAATCGCAAAAAGTATTAATCACACAGAATATAAAATAAAAAGACACACTTCAATAAGAAAATGGATAAATGCACAAAACATAAAAATCACTTCAATAAGAAAATGGATAAATGCACTTCAAATGAAACAAACACAAAACACAAAAATTTGCAATGTATAAAAATGTAAATCTTTTCACTCAAACCATTGTAACCATTAGTTATTTGTTCTCTAAATCATCGTAACCAATAGTTATCAGTGTCTTACCAAACCATCATAACTCTTAGATATTAGTTGTAACTAATAAAAATATAACACACTTTACCTTTTTGGTATACCAATTTCTTTCTTTCTTTGCTGCAGCTTGTTTCACACTTTCACAAAACCAGGCACCGTTACACACACAATGTTTGTTCAGATTCCACAAAAAGCACTAAATAACACTAAATAATCTTTAAGAAATATCAAATCTGAAATCTACAAGTTACGAGTGACCATTTTACGTTACGTTAATATCAGTTATGGCGAGGCAAAGAGAGAGAGAGAGAGAGAGAGAGAGAGAGGTCTGAATGGAATGCAGTTTTAAGATGTAATGAAAATCTCTTCCTTAAGGAAGTTGGACAGTGGAGATGACACAAAACGTTTTGGGACACAATTCATTCTAGAAGCTTCGAAAGCAACGCAACTTTACAGACAAAATGTGAAATCTGCACGTGGTTTTGACAAAGACATATGCGTATAAGACAAGTTATGAACGATTCAGCTCAACACAGTCACGTACCCGATCAAGACAGAAATCGAGCGATGATTAAGATTGACATGTTTTTAAAAACACAACGAAGACTCGAGCTCCCTTAATCTCGAGGTCTCTTATGAAACGTGTTGACAGATTATGGTAACAACTCTAGCTTCGAATGGACCAAGATATTCTCTCTCTCTTTTCATACCATGTTATATATTCTTTTACATTATGTTATGCGAAATCTGAACACAAATTTTAAACATCCTATCTCTAAGCTAGCTAGTAATCTGAAATAATATTGCCAAACTCTACATAACATTTTATACAGTTTAAGAGGGGATATATGCGTTTTGAAAGTAGTAATATATAATATACCTCCCCCAGAAGATTTCTTATCTCATTGTTGAATCCAACGATTCGCAATAAGATAAATAATCAGCAACTACTTTGTTTTTGCCACTAATGTGCTGCACTCTTACGTTTTACTGTTGCAGGCACAAAGACCACCTGGTCAGTCTTTGATTATGGTTTTTCATTCACTGGATAAATGATAGTGGATTGTGATCAGACAACACTAAAATTTCTTCATTCCTAGGTCTGTTCACATACACTTCAAACTTTTTCGATGCTTTGATTAAGGCTAAAGTTTCCTTCTCAATTGTCGAGTATACTTTCTGATGTTTTTTTTCGATTTTGAAGACATGAAACACACAGGATGGTAAATATTATTTTCATCTTCTTAAAGTAGAACAGCTCCAATGCCACAGTCCGAGGCATCAACTTGCATCACAAATTTCTTGTTGAAGTCTGGAGCTTGAAGTACTGGTCGTGAAGTTAAAATGGCTTTTACCTTCTCAAAGGATTCTTGACACTCTGGAGTCCAAACAAACTTGCTGTCAGCTTTTATTACTTATTTTGGACTGTATCAGTACACTGTACTGCCGTTTGGTCTGATGAATGCACCTGCAACATTTCAACGAGTGATAGATCAACTCCTAGGATCGATATAAGGAGTAGGTGTATACCTAGATGACATCGTGATTTACTCTACTACATGGGAAGAACATCTGAAGATTCTGAGGAAAGAAGCAGGACTAACAGTCAACCTAGAGAAAAGTGAGTTTGGAAAGGCAACTGTGCAGTATCTTGAGTTTGAAGTTGGGAAAGGCCTTCTTGCTCCAGTAAATGCTAATGTTAAGTCTGTCAAGGGAGCTACTACTGCTGAGAAATTTGGGCAGAAACGACGATAAAATCCAGCCATGCCTAAAAATCTCTGTAGCTGTTTCCTGGTAGTAGGTGGGGTAGCCTTACGGATACCTTCTGCATTAGCATTTACTGGAGCAAGAAGGCCTTTCCCAACTTCAAACCCAAGATACTGCACAGTTGCCTTTCCAAACTCACTTTTCTCTAGGTTAACTGTTAGTCCTGCTTCTTGTAGTTTCTTGAAAACTTTCCTCAGAATCTTCAGATGTTCTTCCCATGTTGTAGAGTAAATCACGATGTCATCTAGGTATACACCTACTCCAATCGATCCTACTAGTTGATCCATCACTCGCTGAAATGTTGCAGGTGCATTATAAGACCAAACGGCAGTACAGTGTACTGTTACAGTCCAAAAGAAGTAATAAAAGCTGACAGCAACTTGGCATTCTCATCTAAGGGAATTTGATAATATCCTTTCAACAAGTCTATCTTGGAAACAAACTTGGCTTGCCCGATATTATCAAGTAACTGATCTATAAGAGGCAAAGGATAATTGTCAGCCACACAGATGGATTTCAGTTTCCTATAATCAGTACACATTCTAAATGAACCATCTGGTTTCTTCACTAACACACATGGAGAACTGAAGTGACTTGAACTGGGTTCTGCTAATCCATGTTGCAGCAAATACTCAACTTCCTTCTTCAAGACATCTCGATGATAAGGTGATAAGTGATAGGCTCTTTGCTTGAATGATTTTCCATCTTCTTGAATATTGATCTCATGCTTGGTCAGATCAGTACGTCTAGGCACATCTGCAAAAATTTCTGGGAAACTTCTAATTACTTCACTTAAGTCTTCACCTTGTTCAACTCTCAGATGTTTCAACTTCTCCTCCAAATTTTCCAAAATTGAAGAATTATTCATCTTGCATTCAGCTCCCAATTCGTAGCCATCATCGTCTTCTGTAGATAAAGTTGTTTGGGTTACTGACACAGTTTCTGTTTTAGTTTCTGAGAAATAAGGTTTCAAGAGGTTCACATGTATCTTTCTTTGTCTTCTTCTTCTTTCTGGTGTTTCAATCACATAAGTTCTATCACTTAACTTCTGAATTCTCTTGTAAGGACCTTGAAATTTATTAGTGAGGGGAAATCTCTTGACAGGTAAGAACACTAACACTTGTTGACCAACACAAAAACTTCTTAGCTTAGTCTTAGCATCAAATCTCCTTTTCATTTTCTCTTGATTAATTTTCATGTTTTCTAAAGAGAATTTTCTAATCTCTTTCAACCTTTTCCTTAAGTTCTTCACATGCTCCCCTTGTCTTTCCTCTTGATTTTCTCCCCTATTTTCTGCAAGAATCTTCAACGGTTCTCTAACTTCTCTTCCAAAAATCATTTCGTTAGGTGAACATCCCATATTTTCTTGATAGGCACTCCTAACTTCAAACAACATTAATGGTAAACCAACATTCCATATTCTTCCTGACTCAGAACAATACTTTGTCAGCATACTTTTCAATGTCTGGTGGAACCTTTCTAAGGCACCTTGAGTTTCTGGATGATAGGCAGTGGATAACTGTTGTTTCACTCCTAAGAAATTCATCACATCCTGGAATAACTTTGAAGTAAAGTTTGTTCCTCTATCACTTTGTACTGTTTCTGGTATTCCAAACTTTGAGAAAAACTCCATAAGTTTTTTCAGCAACTATCTTGGCAGATATGTTTCTAACAGGGATTGCTTCTGGATATCTTGTCACAGGACACATTAATGTTAACAAATACTCATTTCCCTTCTTTGTCTTTGGCAGCGGTCCAACCATATCTATAATCACTTTGCTAAAGGGTTCTCCTCTAACTTCAATAGGTTGTAGGGGGGCTTTCTTGATGGTTTCATTCGCTTTTCCAGCTATCTGGCAGATATGACACTCATGACAGAACCTGCTAACATCTTTGTGAAGTCCAGGCCAGAAAAAATATTTCATGATCTTCTCCACAGTCTTCCTGATTCCCATATGTCCAGACTCATGAGCTACTGCAACCACTTGCTTCCTCAATGGATATGGGATCAAAATTTGATGATATTCGCCCCATAAGGCATCTCCTGGTATATCTGTAGGTCTATACTTCCTCATCAGCAAACCTTCCTTTAGATAATAACAAGTAGGAGTTTGTTGCATCTCTTCTCGATCAACAACTCTGAAGAACAAATCAGTTAATGATGCATCCTTCTTCTGCAAGTCCATTAACTTCTCTCTTGTCACTTGACCAACTTCAAGGGTTGAATTCTCAATATCTGCTAACTCAGCTACTGTAGTTTCACTACTGTCTTCAGTAACACTTTGATTACTCGGAGTCTCTTCAGGAACATTAGGTTCTTCTTCTTTGTCATCGTTGTCTTCTTTATGGGAAATCTCTTCTTGGTCAGTACTATGGGAAACTTCACTTCCACTTCCCTGGAACAATTCTTCTGAGCACAAAGATCCTTCACTTGATCCTTCTTGGGTGGGTAAATCTTTAGTTTCTTCACTTGCAGTTGTAGTCCTCTTCATACTTCTGGTAGTGACACAACTAGGAAACAGGTGGGGGTTATTCTTCTCCAACTCTACTGTAGGACTAATCCCCATGGTTTGTCTGTCACTACAGGACAAGGAATAAATGGCACACCACCAACTTCATTCCCCAACAGAACATGTACACCTTCTACAGCCAGTGAGTCCTTTACAGCAAAATCAACATTCCCTGTCACCAATTCACATGACAAGTGTAAGCGGCATATAGGAGTTACTTCCTCTCCTCCTATACCCTTCAAAATGACTGACTCTCCTGTGAGACTCTTCTCCAACTGAGGGTGAGAACCACATACTACCACACTAGGGTTACTCCCAGTATCATGTAATATCTTGACTGGTACCTGCATACTTCCTTCTTGAGTTGACAGCATACCCTCATAGATATATGGCTTAAAGGCCTCCACACTGCTAAGCCACTCACTGCTTGAGGTAACATTTCCACTGGTTGGTAAAACATTCAGCTTGTTTAGTTTCATTCTTCTCTGGAGTCTGATTCTTTCCACACTGCTCTTCGTAGTTTGTTTCGCTGGACCACCTTTCACTACTTGACCAACTGGCTTTGACTGCTGTTGATTCTGGTAACACTCTTGACTGTAGTGTCCTACTCTTCCACACTTGAAACAGACAACATTAGGGTTCTGTAACTGTCTTGAAAAATTGGATGAGGATTTCACATTAGCTTGCTGAGTTGTATTACCTTGTGTACTCTTGGTAGTATCACTTGTAGGTTTCCCATTAAATTTGTTCCTGTTAATTGGATAAGACTTAAAACCTGGGCGTTGTTGATTCTGGTACTTGACATTATCATTATGTTTGCTACTAATTATATTGTAATCTTCACTCAGTGTAGCAGCTTTGTCAAGTTTCTTCACCTCTCTCTCTCTCAAATAGGCTCTTATATGTTTAGATATTCCCTTAAGATACTGTTCAACAACAAGTAATTCTTCTAACTCATCAAAAGTTTTAACTTTAGCAGCTTCTACCTAACGTTGAAACACCTTCTCTACTTTGTACGCATAATCTAAGAATGTTCCTTTCTCATCTTTTCTTTAAATTTTCTGAATCTTTCATTGTAGTACTCTGGGTCATCTGGTAACTTGTAGCACACTGTGTTTAAGTTATTTGGATAAGACTTAAAAACCTGGGCGTTGTTGATTCTGGTACTTGACATTATCATTATGTTTGCTACTAATTATATTGTAATCTTCACTCAGTGTAGCAGCTTTGTCAAGTTTCTTCACCTCTCTCTCTCTCAAATTGGCTCTTATATGTTTAGATATTCCCTTAAGATACTGTTCAACAACAAGTAATTCTTCTAACTCATCAAAAGTTTTAACTTTAGCAGCTTCTACCCAACGTTTGAAACACCTTCTCACTTTGTACGCATAATCTAAGAATGTTCCCTTCTCATCTTTTCTTAAATTTCTGAATCTTTCATTGTAGTACTCTGGGGTCATCTGGTAAACTTGTAGCACACTGTGTTTAAATACCTTGTAGTCTATACACTGATCAGCTGTTAAGGCTAGATAAGTACTTCTCCCTTTACCAATCAAGACACTTTGTAGCAAAACTGACTATTTATCTTCTGGCCATTCCATACCTGAAGCCACTTTCTCAAAGTGATCAAAAAACTCATCTGGAGCTTCTTCAGTAAACTTAAGGATTAATTTCTGTACTCTTACTACATCAAATATAGGGTCTTGATGACCTTGGTTATGGTTAGACGGTGTTACAGCTAATGTGGATCTAGCTCTTATCAATTCCATCTCCCTTTCAAACCTTACTCTTTCTCTTTCCTCTTCTGCTGCTTTTTCTTCTTCTCCTTCTCTTCTTTCTTGTTTTTCCCTGTCTATTCTTTCTCTTTCACCTTGCATTTTCTCTCTTTCAGCAAGTATTTTTAGCTTAATCAAATTCTCTTCTGCTTCAATGCGTCTAAGCTCTAACTCTACATCACTTTTCTCTTTCTTTTCTGCTTGCTTATTTATGAGATCAGCACGTGCTACATTCAACAACTCTTGAGCCAATTCTAACTCATCTTCATCAGTTATTCTACCGGAGTTTATCAATAATTCCATAGCAATACATCTTAAATGTGCCTTTACCATACTAGTAGACACATAACCACCCATACCACTGCTAAAGCGCTCCACTGTGCTTTAGTCAGAGTGGTTTCAAACAGCACTTAGATGGATGGGGCTGCTAAAAATTCCTGAACTTTGAACTGAGCCATTTTCCTCTAAGTTATCAACTTACAATAAAATCTGTTTGCCCGGGTCTCTGGGCACAATTAATACTTGTGACGAAGTGCCAAGTATCTGGTTACCACACTTACCATTCATTTATTGTTACCTCACAACACCCAGACACCTAAACCCTCATCCCAGGTACTAAACAACTGAATACTCTAAAGGCAACAGTGATCCCTTAACAACTTACCAGTATTGCAGAAAATCAGACTAAGTTCATCAAAAAAAGGTGTGAGGTACTCATGTAAGTAATCAAATTAATCAAAGGTCTCACTCCATCAATAACTTTAAAAGTCTAAGTATTTCCCTGATTTCAAAAGTCTAAGTACTTCCCTGGTTCTAAGCCAATTCAAGTAAATTGAAGGAAAACAGACCAATCACCATTCTAGTTTCTACCTAACATAAATATAATTATATGCTGGTGTGAAAATAAACACTTATAAAAATTTTAAATACAAAAATTTATTATTAAACTCAAAATTTATAAATGAAATTCACAATATCAGGGAAAATTACTGTTACTTGAAAACAAAGCAAAGTTTGATTAATTCTAAAATCAATTAAGTACAATTAAATCACAATTGATTTATCACAAAATTCAAGAAAATTAAGTCAATTGAAATTCAAAAGTTTTAGGCAATATTTAAAATTTGGAAATTAATTCACAAGTGCTAAACAACAATAAAACTTGAAAAGAATTCTAAGTAAATGCAAATTAATTCAGAAGTGTTAAATTTAATTAATTGTGCAACGATTAAGTAATGAAAATAACTCAGTTAATTAAATTTTGAATGCAATCGAAAACACGGAAAAATGGGGAAAATACCAAATTCGCCAAAAGTATTAATCAAACAGAATATAAAATAAAAAGACACACTTCAGTAAGAAAATGGATAAATGCACAAAACATAAAAATCATTTCAATAAGAAAATGGATAAATGCACTTCAAATGAAACAAACACAAAACACAAAAATTTGCATTGTATAAAAATGTAAATCTTTTCACTCAAACCATTGTAACCATTAGTTATTTGTTCTCTAAACCATCGTAACCAATAGTTATCAGTTTCTAACCAAACCATCATAACCATTAGATATTAGTTGCAACTAATAAAAATATAACACACTTTACCTTTTTGTTATACCAATTTCTTTCTTTCTTTGCTGCAGCTTGTTTCACACTTTCACAAAACCAGGCACCGTTACACACACAATGTTTGTTCAGATTCCACAAAAGCACTAAATAACACTAAATAAACTCTAAGAAATATCAAATCTGAAATCTACAAGTTACAAGTGACCATTTTACGTTACGTTAATATCAATTATGGTGAGGCAAAGAGAGAGAGAGAGAGAGAGAGAGAGAGAGAGAGAGAGAGAGAGAGAGAGAGAGAGAGAGAGAGAGAGAGGTCTGAATGGAATGCAGTTTTAAGATGTAATGAAAATCTCTTCCTTAAGGAAGCTGGACAGTGAAGATGACACAAAACGTTTTGGGACACAATTCATTCTAGAAGCTTCAAAAGTGACGCAACTTTACAGACAAAACGTGAAGTCTGCACATGGTTTTGACAAAGACATATGCGTATAAGACAAGTTATGAACGAGTCAGCTCAACAAAGTCACGTTCCCAATTAAGACAGAAATCGAGCGATAATTAAGATTGACATGTTTTTAAAAACAACAAAGACTTGAGCTCCCTTAATCTCGCGGTCTCTTATCAAACGTGTTGACAGATTATGGTAACAACTCTAGCTTCAAATGGACTAAGATATTCTCTCTCTCTTTTCGTACTATGTTATCTATTCTTTTACATTATGTTATACGAAATCTAAATACACATTTAAAACATCGTATCTCTAAGTTAGCCCTTAATCGCCAAGCCAGTAATTCCGAAAGTGTCTCCCGTATGCCGGAGGCGTTCGTGAGTGAACGGCGAAGCGGAAAAAAAGTTTTTTCAAAAAATCATAGGATGCTTAATTTTCAATATTAAGAGTTCATTTTTGGCTCCAGCTTTTGCCTGTAGTTTAGTATGCAACGATCAAAAATAATAAAAAATTTCATTATCATATATAAATATTGGAGTATATGACAGCGCGAAAAAATTTCATATATAATTGTATACAAATCGCGCTCTGAGCAAAACGGTTAAAGCTTTAAACCGTTTTGCTCAGAGCGCCGATTTCATTATATAATTGTATACAAATCGCGCTCTGAGCAAAACGGTTAAAGCTAATGAGTTAATTATTTTTTCGTTGTAATGTACACTAAAATGCAATGAATTTGGTATATAACAAATTGTAAAACGATCAAAGCAACACAGAGAAAATATTATCACAATATGATGCATTAATTCGTAATGCAGTGACATAAAAAGTTTGTTTTTTAAAAATTTACCATAAATCAAAATATTGTCCTAGAGACTTCCCGTTTATTGCAAAATTAAGGTAATTGATTGAATATTACTAGGCAGTAAGTGTTGTAGCTTACAATTGCAGTTTTTGACCATTTCGGTCGAGCTAAATTTGACCGAAGGTCGAATTTTTTCCATTTATCGTTATTATATGAAAATATTTCACAACTGATAAATGCTACAACCATGGGTTGTTTTTTGTTGTATTCTACATAAAATTGCGCACATTTCCATATAGAAAAATTTATGTAACGGCTAATATAAACATTATGACAATCGGTTGAAAAGGAATTTTTTTTTTCATAAATTCACCATAAAATCGAAAATAATACGTGCTTAAGAGACTTCCAATTTGTTGAATAATAAAGGAAAATGATTGACTATTACTAGTATGTAATAGTTTCCGCTTACAATCGTGCTTTTTTACCATTTCGGTCGAGTCAAATTTGACCTAAGGTTGAAATTTTGGCTCTTATCGTTATTTATATGAAAATATTTCAAAAGTGATAAAAAGCCACAACCATGGGTTGTTTTTAGTTGTATTCTACATGAAATTTTGCACATTTACATATATAAAACTTTATGTAACGGCTAATATAAAAAGGTGCAAACATTACAACAATCGGACAAAAAAATTTCTGATTTTTTGGCGGCAGTTACCGCGTGGACGTAGGAAAAGGAAAAACGGATTTCTTTTTTCAAAAATTCACCATAAATCGAATATAGTGCTAGAGACTTCCAATTGTTGCAAAATTAAGGTAAATGATTGAATATTACTAGAATGTAAGAGTTTTAGCTTACAATTGCGTTTTTTTACCATTTCGGTCGAGTCAAATTTGACCGAAGGTTGAAATTTTGGCTCTTATCATTTATTTATATGAAATATTTCAAAAGTGATAAAAGCTACAACCATGGGTTGTTTTAAGCTGTATTCTACATGAAATGGCGCACATTTACATATATAAAACTTTATGTAACGGCTAATATAAAAAGGTGCAAACATTACAACAATCGCACGAAAAAATGTCTGATTTTTTCGTCAGTTACAGCGTGGACGTAGGAAAACGTTTTTTTTTTTTTTTTCTAATTCACCATAAATCAAAATATGGTGCTAGAGACTTCCAATTGTTTGCAAAATGAAGGTAAATGACTTAGTATTACTAGAATGTAAGAGTTTTAGCTACAATTGCGTTTTTTTGTTTTACCATTTCGGTCGAGTCAAGTTGACCAAAGGTTGAAA
>NC_087204.1:81889327-81896827 GCF_015104395.2 Macrobrachium nipponense | reverse complement strand
ATAGAGCTAAGCACTCACGCTCGGTAGTGCTATAATTCCTTTCTGCAGCATTCAAAACTCTACTTGCATAATATACTGCTCTCATTCTTGTTTTTCCTTGTTGCAATAAAACTGTACCTACACCTGTACTAGAAGCATCGCAGGCTAAGTAAAATTCCTTTGAGAAATCTGGCTACACTAAAATGGGATTTCTTCTCATCATTTCCTTGAGTGTTTGGAAAGCTCTTTTATGTTCTGCCTTCCATTCATAAAATACATCTTTCTTAGTAAAATCTGTTAATGGTTTGGCTATGGTGGCAAATCCCTTAATAAAGGGACGATAATAGCGTGTCATACCTAAAAATCTTCCCAAGGCTTTCAAGTTATTTGGAGCTGGATATGCTACAATTGCCTTTATTTTACCTTCCTGCATACGCAGTCCATTTTCACTTATGACATGTCCTAAATATTCTAATGATTTCATCATGAATTGACATTTCTTAATTTTTATCTTTAACCCTGCACTCTTCAGTCTTTCTAACACTATTTCTAATGTCTTAAAGTGACTATCCAAGTCCTTACTAGAAATGACTACATCATCTAGGTATACTGAAACATCTTCTATATCTCATAAGATTTGGAGCATTAATCGAGTAAAGGTTAGTGGGGCTGATGTAAGACCAAAGGGCATGACTTCAAACTGTAAATGTTCCTTATGAGTACTAAAAGCTGTCAAGGGCTTGGATTCTTCGTCTAAGGGCACTTGCCAATATCCACTAAGCAAGTCTAATGACGTAAATATATTTGCTCCACCTAATTGAGCTAACATATCATTTATAACAGGCATTGACATCTTATCTGGGATGGTGTGTGAATTTAATTTCCGATAATCTATTACCATTCTCCAACTGCCATCTTTCTTTGGAACTAACAAGAGAGGTGAATTATATGGTGATTTAGAAGGTATTATTAATCCATCCTGCTTCATTTCGTCAATTAATTGAACTACAATTGGTCGTTGACTTATTGGCAACTTATAGTTGGGGATATAGAATGGTTTAGTTCCATCTTGTATTAAAATCTTATGTTGCAAAGTATCTGTTCTGCCTAACTTATCTCCTTCTAAAGCAATGACATCTCTATACCTCTCCAATATTTGTAATAGTTTAACTCTATTCTGAGGAAAGTCTGTATTATTTACTTCTTTATTTAAAATTGAACTTTGTTCTGTGCTAGAGAAGAATGCTTTTTCACCTAGTGTTAGTAAAGGATTATTCACTACAATTCCTGTACAAAATTCTATACCAGACCTTAGTATTAGTCTTTTGTGTGAATAATTCTGGACGTACGTCTCACAGTTATTGCCCTTCACGTGAACTAGAGAATTGTCCATCCTAACAAAGTCAGATAAGTTTTCATTAGTTAGCATTACGTCTTTTTCGTGCAAGTCTTCGTCTATTAAGCACAAATCTGACAGTATGGTCATCTGCAGTACTAATTAAACATATTTCTTCGTCATCGCGTATCTCTGAGAAAAAACAGACATCTGTTTTATCTGAACTTTTAGCCAGTAGTATTGTTGAGTTTAATTCACCCTTATTTATTATTCCTAATAACAGGGCTTCATTGATATATTTTTTTCCTTTATTTTCATCCATTATAAGATATGTACAATCAATTTCTGATTCATCTTCATCTATTGTTGAATGTGCATAAGCGATCCGTGATTCATCTTCATAAATTTGTTCACATGCATTAATATGTTCCGCGGCAATGATTTGTTCAGAGGCATTAAATTGTTCAACTGCGATAATTTGTTCAAAGTCAAAACTCTGCTCTGAGGTCTGAGTATCAAGGCTTGCATTGTTAATGTTATTTATTTATGCACAATCTATCATACAATCCTTCCTGGCTAAGGACATTTCTTGTATAATTATTATTTCTACCACTTATTTCACTACTACCCACTGAATCTGTGCTACCCGGGCTAGCATTATTATCCATCTTAGTCTCTTGGATGTTCGCTTCTCTAGAAGATGTCATCTCAGATAAATTGATCAGATTCATGCAAGACTTTCTTTCTTCTAGCTGAAAACAAACATTTTCTCTATTTCTGCGTAGCAAATTGATTTTATTTTCTCCACAATCTAACATTATTCTACATCTCCGCATGGCTTTATATGAAAACTGCGCTTGGGTAGGATAAAATCTTTCTTCTAATGCTACAAATACTTCCTTAAAAGTTTTGTCCAAAATCTCTATGTCCAGTGTGATATTACCCAAAGCCTTAATCTGTTTCCCTGCTATTCCTTTTATAATTCTACCAGGACTTGTATTTCTGTATCTGCAAAGTCTAAATGTTTTGTTAATGTTTGTTTATCTATAATATTTACTGTACTGCCTGTATCTAAAAGGATTGAGCATTGTTTATTATTAATTCTTGTTTGGATGATAAGTAAATCTTCTTGGCATATTTCTTTATCCTTCACTGAGAATACTATCTCTTTATTTACTTCAAAAGGCAACTTGAAATTATCTTCCTGACCTACAGCAACTATTTCATTCTCATTTTCTACTGGTAAGGAAGCTCTCTTTTGTATTACCCACTTCTGTAATTGTCACTGAGTCTGATTATTATTTTGGGGTGTACTACTTTGAGCATTATGGTTGGTATTATTATTTTTGAACCAACAATTTTGTGTTAGGTGACCTGTCCTATTACAATGAGAACAATACCTTGGTCGCCTACAATTCTGAGTTGTGTGGTTGGAATAACCACAATTGGCACAATTTTGTTCCTGCTTATTATTTTGTGTTTTGTTATTATCTCCGGGTTCTGGCTATGGGTTGGGCTTAACGAACTTGGATTATTATTGTTTGGATTTCCTCTATGCTGTTGAGGCCTATATTTACTATTTCTGTTTGCTTGGAAAAATTTTCCATTACTATTCTTTGGATTATTCCTAGGATCTTGTTTCCCCGGTTGTCTATGCTTGAAATTTCTAGATCTGTCTAGAACACTATATGTCCTTCCCTGGAAATTATTCTTATTTCTACCAAGGTTTCCATTATTTACAAAACCTGTAAATTCTTTTGCCAGATGCAGTCCTCTTTTGCACAGTTCCTTTTTCATGAATCTTAAAGCTGCTAGACTATCCTGCTTAGGATCAGGTTCTTGTTTCTTAAAAACTCGTTTTTCTTTCTCCCCGATAGCGTCATATACTATACCATGGACTATGTAGTTTAAAATCTCTCTCATACTTACTAAATCCTTTACATTACAATTAAAAGCATCACAATCGCCAATAACTACTCCGGTTCTTTTTAAATCGATAGTTTAGTTACGGATGGCATTTTCTACATCAGCATGGATGTTTGCGATACTGTCACCATCATATTTCTGGTGTAAAAACTTACTGAGATTGTACCATCGATCTTGTTGATTAATCGGTTCCCAGATTTCAAAGCACACCTTGAATTAAGCAAATGTTTTAATTTCCTGAAACTTGAATGAAGTAAGAGTGCGATGCGCATTTCCCTTTTCTGAACTAACATAGAGTAACGCTTCATCTATTTTCTTTCGTTCGTCGGTAATTCCACTGGATGAAATCCGACTTTCGGTCTCTGCTATCCACTGAGCTACTGAATACGCTTCTAACTTAATTTTGTCAGGATGACCCTTGTCTACATTACCGCAAAAGCCTGTAGCCTGTGTTATTACAGCGGCCTGTGCCATTCTAGAATACCTAGTATGTGCTTGCAATGGGTTAGGAATGTTATTATTGTTGGCAACAATCACACTAGTCGTGGGTCTATTTGCTACAGTCGAAAACAATACTCTGGGTGGACTTTCGCTATGCGATTGTCGTGGGGGAAAATTCGTCTGATTATTTAGTCTCGATCGTCTGTCAGGGGTTGGACGTAGGCTATAATGATTTGAGTCGGGAGTTCTGCTTCTTTGCAACCTGGTAATAATTTCATGAAAGTTTCTATTCATTTCTAAAAAATAGATGCATTGTTGTTCTTACATGATCTTCATTTTTGGAGTCTGTTGTCCCTATTGCGGTCCCTATCTTGCCTATCTAATTTTCTTATTTCCTAGTGTTTCCTTCCTTCAGTCTGGAAAAACATTAACATTAGTACATGCCGTTATTCCTTATTCACACCACTGCACTTTATGAACCGAATGACAATATCTTTATGGTTTAGATTTATCACAAACAATAAAGGAAGAAAGAAAATTATTTTATCTTACAATTTTATGGCAAAAAATAATTTTATCTCAAAGCTGCTTGTTATGAACTATTTTTATTAAAGCATTATTATTTAGTTGCAGTGTGTGAGAATTTTCTATTTTGATTTATTATCAGACGTTAATCTATTAGGATACTTCAAACTTTTCTTCTTTCTACTGGTTCTGGTTGCGCCGATCACTTCTGCGTTGTCGTCCTTGCGCTGCTGTTGAAGTTCTCTTGCGCCACTTTTGAAGTCTAATGCGCTGCCGTTGAAGTTCTCTTGCGCCACTGTTGAAGTCTAATGCGCTGCCATTGAAGTTCTCTTGCGCCACTGTTGAAGTCTAATGCGCTGCCGTTGAAGTTCTCTTGCGCCACTGTTGAAGTCTACTGTGCTGCCGTTGAAGTTCTCTTGCGCCACTGTTGAAGTCTACTGCGCTGCCGTTGCTTAACGCCGGTGGCGGCGTCGTCCGTCGTTTGGGGAATTGTAGTGAAGTATGGAGAAATGGGGCGCTATCTCAATAATTATGATAGCTTAGCGCTCGTAGGTTGATTGAACAATTCGCGCCTGTTCAATCGCCCCTTTTCCATGAAGTTTGGGGCTTTGGGGCCGCCCTGGGGCCCAGAATTTGAAATCTTCTCTGTCCGCTCCTATGCGTTCTTGCGTTTCCCTTTAACGCATTGTCGAGTTAATATGGCTTAGGAATGCGGCGATCCTAGTTCAGTATTTTTCGTAGAAATTCACTGCGTTTCGTCGCTCTAGCTTCGTTCGCCTTCCCAGTTGTTTTGAACTGTTATGACTTCGTCAGCGGATACCCAGTCTCGGAGCTGCGTTTCGTTGTTCTCCATCGCCTTTTTCTTTTTCTTCGTTCTTCGAGTTATCAAACTCGGAAATTTCTTCTTTTTGTTATTTGTAGAGTTCGTGCCTAGGTTTCTTTATTTTATTTGTTGGTTTTCTTTATGTTTCTAGCGCTTAAGGATTAGTGCTATTTTTCTAACAGTTGGTCAGTACTTTATATATTCTACTCTGTTTAATTTTTCCACTGCGTGTGTTTTTCTTTATCGGTGTTTTGCACTTAGAATCCACAATCGCTGAGCACCATTTTTTGTTGTGTTTTTTTCTTCGTTTGTACACTTACGGGTTTCTTTTTGTTCTATTTCTCTCTTCTCTTCTCTTTTATTGTTAGTCAGTCTTTCTTCGGTAGCTTGTTGGTAATGTTTGGAAGGTTATCTGTTATATGGGCTAACCTTCAATTATCACTTGCTGTGAGTTTTTCTTTTCTCAGGAACATTGTAGATTAATTTCTTTTCATTTTCCAGTCTCTCAGGAGGTTTTAGCTTGGGTAC
The DNA here is from genome assembly GCF_015104395.2 of Macrobrachium nipponense. NCBI lineage: Eukaryota > Metazoa > Arthropoda > Malacostraca > Decapoda > Palaemonidae > Macrobrachium > Macrobrachium nipponense. Next base: position 81,891,269 of record NC_087204.1, on the reverse strand, counting down.
ACCGTAGGACTCTTGACAAGGTAAACACTACTTAATTAATCTCACTTATTACAATACTAAGTCACAGTTTAACAATTTTACACAACACTATACAGGGAACAGAGGAAGTACTGCCGTAGCCTCCCTGTATAAGGCTTAGATCCTAACTGAATTTCTCTGAGACCTCAAGTGAAGTCTCAACCTAACTCATAGAGTTAAGCTCCTCCTCAACTTCTACTAAGACACATCTACTACTTCTTGAGTGGCTTTTCTTACTTCCGGTGCCACCCCTAGATTAGTCAAAGTTCAGATTTTCCACTGGAGTTTGCAACTTACTGTTTTGGCAAACTGCTGTCTATGTTTAGTCTCGTTTTCGAAACTGCTATTGCTGCAGTCTGATACTGCCACAAATCTACTCCCTTTTCTACCTCTCCTGGTAGATTCTTTCATTACTCTATCCTCACTCTATATATATTTCTACCAGTGGATTTCCTATCTAATTGTCCCTACATATTTATTGACAGACTCCTGTTGTTTTCCTAACATATATTTAATAATATATATATATATATATATAATATATATATATATATATATATATATATATATATATATATATATATATATATATACATCAAGCGTGAAGGTGGACTATTAGAAACGGTTGCAATTCATTTCAATTCCTTATTTCCTACGTTTCGTAATATCATTATTACATCTTCAGGGAAATCTGTTAAACAATAAATAAAATTACTTTAAAATTACTTAAAAATACTTTAAAAATTACTCTAAAATTCAACATTTATAAATTACAACAAAATTAAAAAAAACTTACTGAACGAAAACAAAAAAAATAAAATAAAAAGACCAAAGACCGCTCAACCACCTTATGCCGAGAAGGCAAGAGATAGACATGACAAAACAAATAAAAGTTAGCTCAGGTACAGTTTGTGTGGAGGAGTCTGGGTATTTAACTGGGGAACCAGTTGTTTAAATAAATAATGACTCTAGGATAGGCAGTTCATATGCATTGTTCGCTTGGCCTATGACTTGGAAAATGGCTTCTTCTATATATATTTTCTTTTTACAATTTTTTTGAATTTGCTTATAAAGTTTGGCCGTCAAAAAACAAAGGCAGTGTCCCGCACTGCTAGTTCTAAAAGAGTTTTAAAAAACGAACGATTGAAATTGTTAAAAACAGAATCTGGCTCAGGAAAAAGTTTGTTTAAGATAATATCGATAGTTTCTTCCACAGGGACATTAGTAAATAGAGATTCAACGTCTAAACAATGGCCATTTCAAATCATCGTCCTGTAATAAACTTTTTCTTAAAAGAGTAAGAGTTACTGGAAGTAAAATCATTTTTGGTCAGCGGTTCTAAAAAAGGTACCATTTATTTAGCTAGCTTATAATTAGGTGTATTATATGATGCCAAAATTGGTCTCATTGGTGTATTAGGCTTATGTATTTTTGGGAGACCATATAAACTCCAAAGGATGATCCAGTGACAAACAAGTCCTGGTATGTGTTATCATCTATGATTTTCTCTTTCTTTAGAAGACGTAAAAATCTGTTTATTTCGTACAAGAAAGGCATTTCAGGAAGTTGAGAGGTTTGGGTATTATTATTCCAAATTTTGCTAAAGAAAGAGTGACTGTTTTTAATTTATCAAAACATCTGTTATCTAAACGTGAAGAGTTTCTTTATCTCTGGGTTGGAGTTTTGCCTACCTAATTTCAGACCTAATTATATCAAGTTTTTTTTCTCCCCATGTAGTGTCGATTTTCCACAGGCTGACAGCATTACCGTTTAACGTAAACAAAAGCGACCTTCAGAAAACAACTCTTCGAACTGTCCCAGGGTGCATTTAGAAAGTTGAAAACGCGCTGGGAATCCATTCTTCAAAAAGGAGATCATCACATCCTTAAACAGCTGGCAAGTAGAAAGGATCTAGTTATTACCA
>NC_087204.1:81861827-81869327 GCF_015104395.2 Macrobrachium nipponense | reverse complement strand
TGTTAAAAATACAAGGGTCTAAATGAAAAAGGCCACGACTAACATTGAAATTACAATGAAGTAAGTTGTATTAAAGCGATTCTAAAGATTTCGTGATAAGACATCTCTTGACCTTGCAATTACTGACTACCACCCAATTTATTCGGTGGTTGTTTTCACTTAAATGAATGAATATTGCATTTGTTGTTTGCCCAGTTTTTACAGAATATTTATGCTGGCTTAGCCTTACTTCTAGGCCCTTGCTAGACTGTCCGAGATGAAATGAGGGACAATCCATACGTGGAATTTTATATATTATGTTGTTGCTTTCTCTGGGGCTATTTTTTATTAACATTCCTTTTAGTGTGTTATTATAGGAAAAAACGAAGGATGACATTATAAGCTTTTAACAATGATTTAATGGTTTCAATCCGTTAAATAAGCAAACTGAGAATGTTCTTAAAATTTTCTTTCTGCGTGTTACTTACACTATAAAACCGTTTTGTGGGCTTTATTATAACAAATATCTAATATATGGTAAGGATAGCATAAATCTGTCCCTATTTTCTTATGTATTCAATATTAGGGACTGACAGCGCGTAATGCTCGTAAAAACATGAAGAAAAAATTAATATTTTTATGTTAAGATGGTGGCCTGAGAAGAAATGAACATAAGTTAAGTTGTTGGTCGTTTCCTATAAATACTGAATTTACATTGAAATGGTTCTCTGTGTATCAAACATCTAAGAAAGGAAGGCAATTGTCTTTTTCTAATTCTAGAGTAAACTTAATCGATGGTACCGGGTTATTTAATTTAGAGAGTAAATCATTTACATCAATACCGACGGCGGGGACAGCTAAAATATCATCAACATAATGATACCACTTTACAGGAATATAAATGATATTAGGTAAGTAGCGTTTTTCAAAAAATTCCATGTACAAGTTTGAGAATAGTGGTGATAAAGGATTCCCCATTGCCATTTGCTGAATATTTCTGTGGAGAAAATGACGATGTACATACGTGATTTATCTTTCTATGGGTAGCCTTTGAATTATGTGTGAAGTAAACATTTTGAAATGATTAGATAAAGTTCTTTTAAGGAGGCTACTATTCACAGGAAACATGTAGAAGGAAGAAACTGAGAAAAGACAGACTAACATAAAAAGACGCATTAATATACATGCAGAGAGAGAGAGAGAGAGAGAGAGAGAGAGAGAGAGAGAGGGGGGGGGGGGTGGGGCGGTGTTTAAAGTGTGTATTTCTCAGTAAATTTTTATTCATTAAATGCTTCCTAGTCCGGAGATTCTCTGCTTTTCAATCGTGGTAAAATATTTTTCATTTATTTATTCATGGTATATTTTTCCGGAAGAAATAGAGGAAAAGGGATTTTATTTTAACCTCGAAGACTATTTCATCATTTCATTGCAATTACATTATTTATTTTCACCATTTTCTTTTTATTATATTATAAATTCCCACTTTAATTTTCTTTATATTTTACCCATTTTCGTTTCCTTTATAGGTTCCCACTTCCCTTTATCTTAATAGATTCCCACTTCCCATTTTCTTCAGCAACGTCACGTAATATTTGGTATAGTCTTTCCCTCTGTGTTACTAACATATTTGGGCACTGGTTCCTTCCTATGGGAATGGTCTAAACAATGGCTAAGTTAGACTATATATTCCACTTTCGTTGGAGTCACACGTTTATCTGTAGTTCATTCTCACCTGCTTCTTTCTTATAAGGATGTAACGTCTTATTACTGTTGTTAGAATTGAGCTGACTCTATGCCCATCACTGGCTTTTGCTCCTAAAGCGATCCGTACAAGTATACGTGTGTCAGTGACCTCTGTGGGTTCATTGAACCTTACAGGTCATAGTTTTCCAAAACTACAATGAGTGGTTCGTGCTGTTACACAAATATCCTCTCGCTTTGCTTCGTGGCGATAAGTACATTCCCCCGACCCACCCCTCCACCTCCTATAAAACTCACTTGGCAGTTAGTGGGTACCCGGCTGTAATTGTTCCTCATACGTGACTACTGACTTTTATTTATATCTCATAGCCACCACTTGTGTTTGAACCAAATATCCATTCTCTCTCTCTCTCTCTCTCTCTCTCTCTCTCTCTCTCTCTTCCTTAGTAAATGTTCCCTCTTCCAAAAATAAGGGAAATTCTGATCCGCTTCAAGCGTTCACTCCTCGCACATCCCATGAAATGAATTCAACTGAACCGTCACCTCGTAACAATCGCATAGATTTTCTTTTCTTCTTCTTCTTCTTCTCCTTCTTTATGGTACGACTTAAAGAAGCCATAGAAATCATACAATAGCTCTATGATTTTAAATAAGATTATTAAACGCATTTCCGTAGTCTCAATCCTCAAGCTTAAAACATTCTTACTTTGTAAGGTAAAGAAAAATATAGATAATTAAGAATTCTGACTACCATTATTAAATAGATTAAACTTCCAAGATTCTCTCTCTCTCTCTCTCTCTCTCTCTCTCTCTCGCTCTCTCTCTCTCTCTCTCTCATCTCTCTCTCTCTCTTCATTCATTCGATTTAATTCTATATGGACAACTCCATTCAGTTGCAGGAATTAGCGACAATGTAAATCCAGGCAATTATGTAAGTTTACATCCTGTACACGACCAATACTAGTGGCCATGAAGCACATGAACTGATGCCATTTAAGCTAACAACATTTATTCCGCCCTGTAGCTGCAGCCATATCTGCATCCATCCCGTGAACAGAGAAAATAGCCTTCACCTTTGCAATCATCCCATTTGTAACATGACCTGTTATAGTAAACCAAAAGGGATGATAAAAGTAATGGTTTATACCATGCATCGTCTCGTTTATCCTTTTCGTGTTCTCAAACAAGTACGAAGAAGTCTGGTAGTAAATTTGCTCAGCAAGACCACAGCATATCGAGTTTGAAGCCTTCACTAACCTCAGCCAACTGCTGAGAAAGTTGAATGGATGACGAAGTTGGACAACTTGTGGAATAACCAGGGATGAAGAGACTGAATCAGGCTGCTTTGACCAAACTTCTCGTGAACTTTTCAATTCCTCCTCTATTTTAAGCAGACTGCTCCGTGGCTTAAGATTAGGGGACCTACAGAATAAATCTTCAGATTGCCATCCATCACTATTCGGATCAATTCGACTTTAAGTGACAGAAAAAAAAAACAAAAAACACTCGTTGTCTCTTTATATATGTTTTTGATTGCAGGGGGACTCTCGTTGGCGAATAACATTACTTCTTGTGAGAAAATTCCTCTGAGAAAATAATATCCACTTCGACATTTATTTTATTTCAGGTGCAGTTGATTTGTTATTAGCACGAATTTCTAAAAAAAGTTCCTTTTCCATATTTCTTTGGCGGATTTTTTAATGGGAGATTTTGTCTCATACGTAATATGGCAAAGTCGATCATTGATCAGAAAAAAAAAAGAAATTATAAGCTGATTGATTCTAATAAACAACGATTTTTTTTCCCGGAAGCACACTATAATATGCCCTAAGATGCCTAACCATGTTTGTGAGTTGAAGTTTCCATAGTAAGAAAATGCACCGTGCAATTTTTAAAGTATTTATGAAAATATTGTTAGATATTGAATTAGAATAAATTGAGTAGGAAATAAATTTCATTAAATATTTACACTAGAAACCCTTCATGTACTAATGCCTGTTTTAAGCTTCAATAAAAACACGGAGGGAAAGCAGAAGCGTCACAAATTTGTCAGTCTTGGAACGGAGGTAAATGACACCACTCCAAAATGCCGGACACTTAGACCAATCGTCGCCATGATGAACGAACGCCATCACAGTTCATATGACTGATAAAGATACCCAGCTGAATTCCTCCTTTCGTGTCGTTATGATATTCTCTGAGAAATAGATAGAAAGTCCTTATAATGAAAGCCTCCCGTATGGAGGCCAGTTAGGGATAGCATCAAGGAAATTGCAGCCATAAGGGATCCACCGTCTGTTTTCACTCTCTCTGATTCCTTTAAATGCTCTCGGCTCGTTGTGAAATATATGTTTCGGAGTCCTCACGAAGGTAACTTACTTCCAATTGGTTTTAATTCTTATAACTTCGACTATGACTAAATATAGATACAGCAAGAAAAAAACGACGTTCTTGAGGATAGAAAAAGATAATTGGGTCTATAGCGTCAGAATACAAAATGGGTGCCTAATTTTGGGTTAATGTATCAGTTTCTCTTATTTTGTTCTATTCAGCATATGACTATTTTATCTGTTTTTATTTAACTAACTGTTCTACAATGTTTTTCTGTAAATTTCCTCTGCGCTGATGCCATATATGAAAAACCGTCATTGCTACGAATGGTAGTGTTCATTGCCGTTTGATTCCCTCACAAGACTTGATGTAAATGTTTAGAGAGAGAGAGAGAGAGAGAGAGAGAGAGAGACAGAGAGAGAGAGAGAGAGAGAGAGATAACTAGTACAAACGAGCGACCCATACAGCTGACAGTTTGACAGATCCATTTGAGTAGAATATGTCGGCCTCTCTTATTCCATTTTTGCACATAATCTAGTTTGCTACCCTTTCCGTCTCGTTTTTCTTTTTTGTTTTTTAGAATTGTTATTTATTTATTTATTTTTATTTTTGTAAAGTTCTGTTTTGCTGCTTCTCTGAATCGTCCACCGATTCCACCCTTCCCGTCCTTCTCCGCTGATTCTGGAAAAGTTCCCGAATATATCACACGCGACTCTGGAATCCGATCTATCATCTGTATTGCTAGGGGTGTAAAGGAAATAAAATCTATTACATCTGGTCGTCCAGAGATTGAAAAGAGTCATGATCTATGCCGCGGCATTTATCACGGTGAGCCCAAGAAAAACAGCGACGTAGAAGATCTACGGCTGAAGAGGTGGCAAGCAGCAGGAAATGGTATTTTGAGGCTCCACGAGAAAGCGTAGTTGGATTTCCACATACCCACATCGTGCCAAAGTTTTGATAAGATTTCGGTTTGTTTGCAAGTTCTATATCCCTTGAAATATACAGGCTTCTTTTCTTGACTTCGTGTCTAACTGTTTTTTCTTTCTTTTTTTCTTCTTCTTTAGATATTAATTTTTCTTAAGACTTACGTGACAATCACCACAGATGTCAATGGGTTACCTGACGTGTTTCTCGTCTTGTAAAAGGTAATTAGAGTTTGCAACTTCTTCCAGGGATATAGTATAGTTCCCCATTAATCGGTCATCAATATTAATGGGGTATAGTTTACCAAGAAACATTGAATTAATACAAGAAAGAAGTGAGTTGCATGTCATTTCATGGAGGAATTTCGTTTGTAATCAAAGTTATGAATGATCTAAATATCACATTTCAATGTCGGAAAACTGAGACAGAATATGTCCTGCACCAAACGGCATCCATAACCCGATTTCTCTCTTACATCAATGATCATGAGACTGTATTATTTTCATAGGCAGTACGTTTTTGCTTTGCTTCTTCCTGTGGTTTTCTAATGATGCTTGACGATGCCGATCTAATGTAAAACAATGTAAAACACAACAGTGATACTATTTTATTGTTGACTGAGATTCATAACAAAAAATTCACAAAACTTATTCCCAGTACTATGACGTAGTATTTAGTAGATCCTGACTAGAATTTGTACACCAGGAAGGAACTAGAAACAAAGCCAAAAAACAGTAAATAAATTCGGGTAACACTTGCGGCTTTAACATCACCTGGGACGACCGCTTACTAAACCATAATAATGGTTTTTTACAAAACGTACTTTTGCTCACACTTGTGGTTATTGTATTGGTCTGAATACAAATACCTTTTCTCTTCAAATTTTCCTTTCAGTTACGTTGTGTTTCATTCTTGAAATACAACAATTGGTAGGGGGCATAACTAGAAATTTTTTATTCTACTGCTCCCTCATTAGTAAACAGAAAACGCAATTGCCAACAGAAAACTCCCAGTCAATTACACAGCGCTTAGGAGTAAACTTTTCCAACCCACAACTGGCTCTTACACCTCATTACTTATATAATGCCCGTCAATTACATAGTACTCAGAGTAAACTTTTGCAACCCACAACTGTCTGATACTCTTGACTACTTATATAATGCCAGTCAATTACATACCGCTTAGAAGTACACTTTTCCAAGGAAAATGTCAATTCGTATATCACCGCGGCTGTCACTCATGATTATTGATGCCCTCAGTTTTGAACTTTCAATTTCTCTCTTATTCTTTTCCTTACATCTTTAGCTGATAAACCTTGTAGACACAGGGCCGGAAAGGGAAGTCAGCCAGCAGAAAGAGCCAAAATATTGGAAAACTTGATAAATAAAGAAATATGAAGGAACACAAAATAAAACGATTCACCTGAATTCAAGAGACGCCAGAAGAAAGAAGAATGAACCTCTTCCTCATTTAAACAGTTGGAGATCTCGAGATTCCCCAACTGCGCTAGATGTACTAATCCACGTTACAATTACAGCCAAGAGAAGCTCCTCCTGGCGAAGTGAGTTATATTAAACCTGATACTAGAAAACGATAAAGTATTTGCAGAGGCAAACTGCCCAAGTTTCAGAGCACAAACAACTTGTTAAAGAAGGGTGCACTGAATAGTTGTCGTTATAGAGCATTTTATGCAAGAAACACTACTGAGATCAATTAATATCTATGCAGCAAGTCAACAGTAAAGGTTAGTTAGAATAAACTTGACTGATGTCATAACTCTGTCCAAGATTTTGAGATGAGAGTCAGCACAGGGAGTCCACACTGGAGAACAGTGCCTTTATACAACGGAAGAAGAAGATATTTTTTTAAATCAGTAAAACCTTGAGAAAACTCTTAGACATAATAGCTCATCGCAGGAAGCATAATTTATATGATGATAGATTTCGGAATCATTATGCATATATATACATCATATGTTATTATATAATGCTACTGTCAAAATGCATATATCCCCTGTTTGACTGTATAAAATATTGTGTATAAGATTTTGGCAACATTTTTTCAGATTCCTAGATAGCTTAGAGTTAGGATGTTTTAATGTGTGTTCAGATTTCTGCATTACATAATGTAAAAGAAATATATAACGCAGAATGTAGAAAGAGAGAGAATATCTTTGTCCGTTCAAAGCTAGAATTGTTTCAGTAACTTTTCATCTCCTCGAGATTAAGGGAGCTCGAGTCTTCGTTGTGTTTTTAAAAACATGCCAATCTTAATTATTGCTCAACCTCCGTCTTGATCGGGTACGAACATGAATGTATACTCGCCTCAAATGTGTATGTCTTTGATCAAAGCCACGTGCAGATTTCCCAGTTTGTATGTAAAGTTGCGTAAGATTTCGAAGCTTCTAGAAAGAATTATTGCCCGAAACATTTTGCGTCGTCTCCACTGTCCAGCTTCCGAAAGGAAGAGAATTCATTACATCTTAGATACTCGAGGCGATCAGATCTCTCTCTATCTCTCTCTCTCTCTCTCTCTCTCTCTCTCTCTCTCCATCACATAGCA
>NC_087204.1:81849327-81856827 GCF_015104395.2 Macrobrachium nipponense | reverse complement strand
AGAGTCGTTGAAGATCATTGACAACCGGTCGTTGGCTCGTTTATGACCAGGTGATGAGAAAGATGCCTTTCTGAACAAGTGCTCCCTAAATCCTTGCTGCCACGCCGTCTAAGAAGATATTGACAATCACCCATTCAATGATCTAGTGCCATGATGTTGACAAACAGCACATCGCAGCCGCCAAGCAAGAAGAGAAGGAAAAATTCAAGGAACTGGAAAAACAAGGATCTCTTTCAATCATTCCATCCCGGCTGATTAGAGGGACACTCGACAGAAAACTAAAAAATCTTATTGATAGCAGTGATTGGACTAATTGTGCACGTCAAGATTGTGTTGTTAACCCTATCTAGTAAACAAATAAGTTGAAAATGTTTGTGATTGCGCTTGGATATGGTTTTATCTTTCTTTATAACAAGTCGACCTTCTGCTTTAATGATCGCGTCATCCCTAAGTAAAGTTTGAAAAATATTGTGATCTTCCTCAAATCATGTTGACATGATTAAAGGTATTGTTACAGAGCTGCCAACGTTAAGCATGAAAGTAACTTCCCTGCTCGCTAAAAGAAAAGTTTGACCGATCTTAAAAAGGACAATACTATCCACATTACAAATGCTGATAAATCAAATAGTATATTAATTTTAGATAAAGCTGACTACATATCACTATGCAAGCCCTACTGGATGATGATTTGTTTACTTATAAAAAACTAAAAAAAATCCCCTTGATCAAGTCATAAAAAACTTCAATAGCACAGTGAAAAATATTCCTTAAAGATAAAACAGAACTACTAGGCATTGTCAGTCAAATCTCCTTCGTTACCTTACCTGTATGTATTAGTCAAAACTCACAAAGAAAATAACCCTATGCGGCCTATTATCAGTACTTGTTTTGGTTCAATTTCATATAAACTTTCGAAATCGATATCACAAAGAGTCTTGTCCCCGTTACTGGGAACCATCTCCGATTCTCATATATATAATTCTCTAGATTTAGTTGATAAATTAAACAAAATTGCTCTTTGCCCTACCGATGGATTCGTTAGTTTTTTGATGTATGTTATCTTTTTACTAAAGTCCATATAGATTCTATTTTAGAGAACTATCTTAGTAATGAACTAACTCAGCATGAATTACCTCTACCTATAAGTCACATTATTTCACTCACGAGTTTGTGCATTTGTGATTGTAAGTTTTATATTCAATGGTGAATTTTATCAACCAATATTTTGCATGGCAATGGGGAATCCTTTATCACCTCTACTCTTAAACTTGTCATGGATTTTTTTGAAAAACGCTACTTACCTAATATCAGTTTATATTCCTGTAAAGTGGTATCGTTATGTTGATGATATCTTAGCTGTCCTGCCTGTCGGTATTGATGTAAATGATTTACTCTCTAAATTAAATAGCCAGGTATCATCGATTAAGTTTACTCTAGAATTAGAAAAAAGACAACTGTCTCCCTTTCTTAGATGTTTTGATACATAGAACCACCCATTTTCAATGTAAATTCAGTATTATAGGAAACCGACCAACAACTTAACTTATGTTCATTTCTTCTCAGGCACTATTTAAACATAAAAATATCAATTTTTTCTTCTATGTTTTTTTTACTAGTCATACGCATTGTCAGTCGCCCCAATAATATTTGGATCAAGAAATTGAATACATAAGAAAAATAGGAAAGATTTATGTTTTCCTTCACATATATTAGATTTTTGTTGTATATAAAAAGCCCACAAAAAGTTTTATAAGTGTAAGTACACGCAGAAAGAAAATTTTAAGAACTTCTCAGTTTGCCTTATTTTAAAACACAGATTTGAAACCATTAAATCATTGTTAAAAGCTTTTAATGTCAAACCTTGTTTTCTCCTATAATAACAACACTAAAAGGAATGTTAATAAAAATAGCCCAAGAAAGCAACAACATAATATTCAAATTCCCTCATTTTATCTCGGACAGTCCTAGCAAGGCCTAGAAGTAAGGCTAAGCCAGTATAAATATTCTGTAAAAAACTGGGGCAAACATCTAATGCAATATCATTCATTTAAGTGAAAACAACCACCGAATAAATTGGGTTGGTAGTTCATAATTGCAAGGTCAAGAGATGTCTTATCACGAAATCTTTTAGAATCTGCTTTAATACAACTTACTTTTCATTGTAATTTCAATGTTAGTCGTGCCTTTTTCATTAGACTCCTGTATTTGTAACGTGTTTAAGAATGACCTCAAAGATATAATGAACAGACTTAGATAAAAAAAATTAGGTGCCTTAAGTTATCTTCGTTGTAATGTATGTCTAACCTGTATTGTGAATATGTATTGTGAACATGGTTTTGTTTACCAAAGTTCTGAACAGCTGTCGCCTATAATCTTTAATTGTCTTGTCCTAGTATCTGAGATGGTTATCTTAAACTTTTAATCGCACCCATTGTTTAATGCTTGTTTGGGAAGGTTACTCATCTTCCAGGTGTGTCGGATTCTAGGTACTAATCTCTTTATAATCCCTATCTGTCAGTTATACGAATCTTCTTGTTTTGTCTTTTGCCTCCTGTGTGTCAGTTCTGCTTAGTAAAGGACGTGGAAACGTCGAAAGATCTCGCAGTTACTCCTTCGTGGCATATGTCTTTATTTATGGATTTTATCACGTTACTAACTTTCGTGATTCAGTTATACATACATATATATATATATATATATATATATATATATATATATATATATATATATATATATATATATGTGTGTGTGTGTATATATATATATACATATATAATATATATATATATATATATATATATATATATATATATATATATATATATATATATATATATATAGATATATATATATATATATATATATATATATATATATATATATATATATATATATATATATAAGATATATATATATATATATATATATATATATATATACATACTATATACATATATATATAATATATATATATATATATATATATATATATATATATATATATATATATAATGTATATATATAGATACATCTATATATATATATATATATATATATATATATATACATATATATATATATACTATATATATATATATATATATATATATATATATATATATATATATATATATATATAATTCTAACAAGCGTCCTCCTGACTCTTGGTTGTTTAACTTTCTTCCTTTTAAAAACATGAAATAAAATAAAATAGAAGAAACAAGAATTGACTTTGGAAAGCTGCTATAGTTCAACGGAACGTAGAGTAAAGCAAAAGTGTTGTTTTGACTTTTGAGATTCCTTTTGACTCCCGTCTGTCTGCTTTTGCCTTAACGATATCCCAAGTTATGAAAACACAAAAAGGCCGTTAGCCACCCGTATGAAATGCCATTTTAATGTCCTGTCATGACAGTTTTTCAAAGATCCCACCATCGCTGCTACCATACCCCAGTTAGGACACCACCGTATGGGGGCCGGCCTGCTAATGACATTTTTTAAGGAAAGGACTTTGATATTCCTACCACTTAATTTAACCCGATAACGGCTTGCCCCCTCAAGGAAGTTTGAAGACCTTCTGGGACTGTGCCCCTTTAAAACCATTATTCAAATCCCCAGTCAATTTTCACAAAAGTTATTTGGAGGGCTCAGAACCCCACCCCTAAAACTCATTAAGTTTCACACCCACCCTCACCACGTGTGGTCATCCGAACCTGACCTCGTTCCTACATCCTTATCTTCGCGAGCCCTGCACCTGTAGCTCAGCCCATGAGGTAAATCCTCTTGAACCTAATTAACACCTCTTTGTACTCTGTTTTCTCCATACCCTTCCCTCTGCCGGCTTTCCATTGACCTTTTCAGGTACCCACCGAGATTAGTGGCGAGACCAAAGGAACGAGAGATGTCTCACCTATTTCGACAGATGTCAAAATCACGACTTCCTGGTTCCCCGAAGTAGGTATATTATACGGGCCAGTGTGTCTTCTCAAATCTCAATCTGCCCTAGCCTACTTACACTTCTACTGTACTGTCTGGGAACGGGACTCTGCTCGACGTCCGATCCTGACACCCCCGTGAAGCTGCCATCCTGAAGTTACCTGAGCGCTACCCCGGTGAAATCCGGATCACTCCCTTATCTTATTCCTTGGTGAAGAACTGCAAGTGCTGAAGCCCTTTCTCTGACGTTTTGGCCCAACCCACTCAAGTTTCATCCACGGACTCAGGTAATTTGTTTCATTGGCAGTTGGTTGCCTGCCGGCCCTCAACCTACTATTCTTTGCACTCATTACTTTTTCCTTCCTCCGTTCTCCTATTTCCATGATCCTATTATACCAGCGATTTTGACTGTACATTTGTGATATCTTTTAGTTTATTATGAAAGTGTTCTTAAGATCTTTTGTTGGTCATTTTAACATTGATCAGTTACGTAAGTTCCCCGGTTGTTATCCCGTGAGCTACAACGTTACCTGCTCTGCAGATTTGTGAAGACTTCCCCGTTGTGCGCCGTCTTCTGTAGCTCAGCAGTGCCACTCATCACATTTGCTGTCAGTGCCATTCTTCGAGATAAGAGTCCCGAGATCCTAGTGAGAGCACTCTTTGGTTACAGTGCTCCACGTTATGTGTTATCTTTCAGAGTTTTGTCGTTGATTCCTGCACCATATTTACTCACTAGATTTAGTGTTTTGCTTGCAACTCAGTTGCACATTTGTTCTTGATATTGTACTTAACACTTTGTAGTGATGTAGTGCCACGGAGCCAGTGAGAGCTCCTGTAATTTTGCTATTCTTCTGTTCCTAAGTGAATTTTATTTCAAGTGAACATAATACGGTTCACCTTCAATCCTTTTGAAAGCATTTTGTGATAGTTTTTACTAAGAATGCATACTTTTATTTTCTGTTCACATGAGGTAGGCCCCCCTTAGTCAGCTATTGTTCCCAAAGAATTTAAAGAAGACCAGTTCCTCATGATAGTTTAAAATAAAACCTTATGCACCCGCCTCTCCTTTGATTTATATACTTACATAAATGTGTGTGTGTTTTTTATAAATAATGTAAAGGAAAACCAAACAGAAACAAGGAAATTGATGAGTATGTTGTAAAGTACCTTCCTAATGGTTGCTTCATCGTTAATAATTGATGATACCGTCGTCCGACACAAGCCAAGAGAACTAATATTAACGGCAATATGGTCACCAATTTCGTAGCGTTTTATCAGACTCAACCTCATTTTCCAGTTGTATGGCATTACACTTAATTGCACTAACACTAGAACATTTCGTATTAGCCATTGGACTAATTATCAAAGACTCATATTCAACGCAAACAAGACCCCGCCAATAACACACTTTCGAATTCGCTGCCACGCAGCCTAACGTTGGGGCTATTTCAGCCGATAGTCATGGACAGTACTACTTTTAATATTTGTTCTTATGTGATTTTGGACTTTCAGTTAATGTTCTGCATTCTTATGATTTAAGCTTTTAAATGATTCTATACTGCAAAGAGCATTATTCTATGTTATCTTATACTTTACGGCCTTTGTTTTTTATGTGATCTCTTCCTTTTTATTGAATTCTTGTTTTTAAGGCATTTGAGCATTCGTTGCTGATGTAAGGAAAGAAGGAAATGCAAGTTATTTTTTAACGCGAAACTGAAAAGAGCCACCAAAAATATCAAGATATTAAAATTTTTAAAAATTTACATACAAACACACACACGCACATACACACACACACACACACACACACACACACATATATATATATATATATATATATATATATATATATATATATATATATATATATATATATATATATATTATACATATTTATATTATATATATGTGTGTATTTATATGACTATCAAAATATTATTTCTTGTGTATGTGGAAAGAGTGATTATGGAAGACTGATAAAATCTTCGAAAGCCAGTGATAAAGCATTTAGTAACACTCCTTTTAACATATCTCTTCACGGCTGTAGTCAGATATGAATTTATCAAAAGCCACTATGAAGTCTAGGTTGTTTTTTTGCGGTCTGGCATAAGGGCAAAGGATAAGCCTAAATTTAAAACTAAATGTTGATTTACAGTAAGGGGGGTGTTGGATAAGTTTAGAACTTTGTCTTGTTGTTCAAGATTATTCCATGCGCTATTATCTATTAGGTTTATTTAACTTGCGTAAAAGTCTGTTGGAATGAGTCACGCTATTATAGGCAGCAATGTCGGAACAGAATGAAATCAGATACCTGTATACGTGGTCCGTAGTGAGAGGCGAAGATTAGATTGAGTTCCATATATCACTCTGCGTAGCACGAAGATGTCGTTTCTCGTATTGGTGATTCTTTCTTCCAGGAAAATCTTGTTGTGAGTAGAGGGAAGGGGTTTGATTGCAGAGTCCATCTCCCGAATCCGTACATTTTTGGAAGTACTTGTTCTTTGAGGCATTCTTCCAAAAAGTGTTTTTGGTTTTTCAGCCGGTGTAGTCTGTTCAGTTCTTTTACCAGTCATTGTCAGCCCATTATGGAATTCAACCGCCTTTCCACGATTCTTCACTCACTTCCAGAAGTCAAGCCAGTTTTCCGCAAGTTTGAAAAAGAACTGAACAGACTACACCGGCTGAAAACCAAAACACTTTTTGGAAGAATGCCTCAAAGAACAAGTACTTCCAAAAATGTACGGACAAAGACTTCTACCTCGACAAATCAACCATCTCCTTAGCGACACAAATACTTACGAAAAACTGACGAAAAACAAAAAATCCCCTCCAGAACGTTCCCACAGAATTTTTTCGGAAAGTAAGATTATTGGCCAAGACAAAAAGAGTATTGAACTATTAGAGAAATTTAAAGTATTAATCCTAAATTACCCTACTTTTATGGTCTTCCCAAAACTCACAAAGACAATCTTCCATTCAGACCCATCGTTTTCATGCGCCGGAGCTTTCAATTACAAAATTTTCTAAAAGGTTAGCTGGCCTCCTTTCTCCTTTTTTAGGCACTTTTTCTCCCAGTCACATCAACATTCGAAGACTTTTGTCACAAATTCAGAGAAGCACATATACCACTTCACAACATAAAACTTTTAAGCCTTGACGTAGACTCCCCCCTATTTCACAAAAGTACCAGTACAGGACGTTTCTTCAGTTTTTAAGGGAAAAATTATCCCCCTATTCAGATCATTTCCCTTTGGCACTTGACAAATAATAAAGTTAGTTGAATTATGTGCATCTAATAACGTATTTTCATTCGGGGAATTATTCTACAAGCAAAAATTCGGGTGTAGTATGGGTAGTCCTTTAAGTCCTATTTTAGCCAATCTGTACATGGAATACTTTGAAACTACAGTAATAAATGCAATAAACCCAAAAACATGCTGTGGATGAGATATGTGGATGACATACTAACATTTTGGGATAATAAGTGGGGTAATTTTAATGAATTCCTCTCAAAATTAACGCATAGTGCCCAGCATCAATTAAGTAAAGTTGAATGGGAAACAGACA